>NC_041228.1:56642024-56646785 GCF_002837175.3 Physeter macrocephalus | reverse complement strand
ATGTGGGATCTTCCCGGACCGGGGCACGAACCCGTGTCCCCTGCATCGGCAAGCGGACTCTCAACCACTGCGCCACCAGGGAAGCCCAAATTTTATTTTTATATTCACTTGCTTATCAAATTTTTAGTGTGTTGTGTTGGTCAAATGTGCACTACTAATAATTTTAAGTATAGCTTATACCAGACAAAATGTTAAGTACTCAGAATCATATAGTCACATGAAATGTAAACTATTTTAATTTAATTTATAAATATATATCTATTTTTTGCCAAGAACTATGGTAGGGTGATCAACAAAAACCTTTAAAGTATAAATATATTACATTAGGATAAAGTTCTGTGGAGAAGGTGGAATGGAAACTGAGTTAAAAAGAAAAGGAACAAGTAGACTTTCTGCCAGTTAAAAAGTTTGTGTATTGTGAAAAATGGATGATGGTGGAATCAAATATCTATGGTATTTAGATTTTACTGGATATTTAAAAAGTCATGCTATAGTTTTTTAATCAAAATATATTATTATTTAAATTACTAATTAAATTAAATTCCTACTTAAATCTATTATGCACAATTTAAGACATCAACTTTAAAATGTGTGAGGGGTGCACAGTTTTCAAAATTCTCTAAATTTTGCTCAGAATTCATGAGCAAGAAGTTTTGAAGACCATCATCCCGAGAGTAGCCCGTCAGCTTTGAGTTTTCAGTATCAGAACGAAAAACACTGGTTTATCCAGGGAGTCAGTTCAAAGACATTCTACAATTCTAAAGTTTCAAAAGACCTTTATAATCATTACTTAGTTATTAATGAGGGAAATGCTATTTGGTGGTGACTCACACCCTGATTCTTATCAGCTTTTACACTTCCAAAGCCATTACAAGCCTTTCGGTGGAACTGTATTATATTTTGCATGTACATAACAATAGGGCTGCTTTGAAGATTCTTAGAAGGGATTGCTTTTAAATAATATTTTACCATCATCAATAATTATCTTGTGATTTTTGAATTTTCATTTTTTTCTCTCCCGTGCTATTCAAAGAACTTTGTAGACTGTATTCATTCGGTCTTTAACAAAGCCTGATGAAATATGTAGGAGGTAGTCAGAAAGGGGTTAAGTGATCTTTCCATAGGAAGTCAAAGATGGTGTCAACAGTAAATCGAATAAAACCAATGACTCTTCCTATGTATAAAAACATTCTGGATATAGAATAGCACGGCCATATTAATGACTTGCTATTCCCTTTCCAAGCTGATGTTAGGTTTGGGCTCATTCAACCATATGCAAATACATAAATACATATATATGTACATGACAAATACATATCTACAAAATGGCATTCCCCAGGCCCCCTTCTAATTTAATTTTATATACTCTCGCTGGCTGGCTTCATCCATCATCATGGCTTTAACTCTCAATAGTCACTGACGATTTCCCCCAATATCTCCTGTCCAGATGTTCTAAAACTGTACTCCTGTTGTGCCCTAATGGAACCTTTGTCCAGTCAGTTGTAGAAGCCAGAAACGTGGGAGCTGTCCAGGCCTTGTCCCTCTTCTTGACCCCTTAGACCCAACTGATCCAACCTTTTGTTGATTTTACTTTAGAAATAACCCTAAAATCTGTCCCATTTTGATATTTCACCACCACCGCTTAATATTGGCCCTTGTCCATCCTCCCAAAACAACAGCCACTTAACTGGTCTCCCTGGTCTCCATGCCATTTAACCTATTGTCCCCAATGCCATCCAAGCAACCTCTTCAGAAGTTAAATGGAATCATGCCATTCTAGATCTGAAAAATTTCCAGTGTCTCTCCAATGTTTATAATTTGAATTCATGTTTCTAAGTATGTTTTATAAAGCCCTTCATCATCTGCCCATTGTCTGCTTTTACAGTGACACTTCCCAGCTTTCAGCCCTGGGTCATTCCAATCCCCTTTCTTTTCCCTGAGTACACCATGCTTGCCTTCATTCATTCCTTCAACTATTTATCAAGTGCTTCCTCTGTGCTCATCACAAGTCAATGCATGGGGTCATATCAGTGCAGACATGACCAAGTCCCTCTCCTTACAGAGGCTATATTCTGGGCTTTTTTAGTCCATTCCTTTGCATTTGTCCAGTTTTCTTCCTGGCGTGCTCATTTCCCACCCCTCACCTGTCTAGCAAACTCCTACTTTACTTTAGGACTCAGCTATTCATGAGAAACCTTGGAAGGTTACCTGGAAACTCTCACTCACATCTAGCCACTGGATAGTCCTTCTTCAGGAAATGAACTCCAGGAGAACATGGGCTTCCCTTGTGTCGGCTGCACGCTCAGTGCCTAGAACAGTGCCTGACATATATTGGGTTTTTTAATAAATATTTGTCAAATACATCATACCTACCAAAATACCTATCCAGTTATGTGTTTCTACCTTGAGACCATGAGCTATGAGTTCCTAATGGTCAGAACTTATCCAATTTGCCTCTTTACCTCCACTGCTTATCACAGTGCCTGGTACATTGTTAGGAATCAATAGTGGTGAGTATAGGCCATACAGATTTACATGAAGAAAACAAAACGAAACAAAAAATCCCCAAAGCACCGGGAAAAATGCTGTGAGGGGTTAATGTTATCTAACCTCTGGAGCAGGAAGGGGGAGTGGGGTGTAAATGCTAAATCCTAGAACTCTAGGAATAAGACAGGGTGTTTGTGTTATGAAGTGGTAAGGAGACACACATACATATGACTAGTTACAAAACACTGGGGTGCTTCTATATGCAATTAGAGGTTCCAGCAAAATGCTGTGGTAGCAGGGTGGCACTCAGGAAGGCTACTTGGAAGAAAAGCCAGCCCTTGCAAAGTTTCCGTAGGTTATCATCACCAGACAAAACCCGGGACTCTCAGTTAAATTGGAATTTCAGATAAACAGCAAATAACATTTTTGTATTAGTATGGCCCATGCAATATTGGGGATACACTTCCACTAAAAATGTATTCATTGCTTACCTGAGATTCAAAATTAACTGGGCCTCCTGTATTTTTATTTACTAAATTTGGCAACCCTGCCTCAGCTATGTGGAATCGCTTGAGGAGAAGAGCAGGGATGGAAAAGCACAAAGAGAATGGCCAGTTGTCCAACACAGCTGGAGTCTTAGGTATATGGGGGCTGGGGGAAAGAGGAAGCTATGGGGGATACTGCTAGGGAAGGAATGAGGCCAGATCACAGAGGCTTTGAGTGACCTTGACTTGTCAAAGAAGAATATGATGTCATCCTGGGAACTTATGTTCAGCAGTGAGAGACTATATCCTTTATGAAAAATAGAGCATACACATAAATTTTTGTGGACATAACTCATGCCTCCCTGGAGACGTACTGTAACACTGATTATATGAATTTTAAACACATCAGGAGTCATACAGAGCTTCCCCTTAAATGGAAAAAGATGTTATTTTCTGAAAGTTAAATTAAATGTTTACATTTCACCAACAACAGCTATTGGCAATCTGAACGTTAAAATACTTTCCAAATAAATTTCTACTGTATAGTGTTTTACAGACATTAAATTAAGATGAAACAAGCTAGTATCTGCAGCAAAAAGAATAAATTATGATCTTGTTTATACACTAAGTGTTGGTTTAAGTAAGATTTTAAAGTCATATGCTTAGATAACGAGCACATTAATAACTGGCCGCCTGAATCACAGATATAAAATTAACGACTAAAAAACTAACACATATTCATTATTTATTTAGTCATTCTAACCAACACAGAACCTCTTACTTTAAGACAAATCATTCAGATTAACAATTAACAAAAACAAATTAGTAATCTGTTTTGGCCCTACTGCATGAATATCAATATCTGTGTTTATTAATGTTTGAAATATAGCTCTGAAAAAGCCAAGAGTTCACATATTTAGAAATGCATTGAGGAACATTTTCTGTGATTTTTTTTTAAGGTAGAAGAAAACACTTTTGAATAATTGTGGAAATTTGAATATGGACCGGACATTAGATGATAATAAGGAATTATTTTATGTTGTAGGGTTAAATTAAAAATAAAATCCTTTTCTGTTAGAGGCACATACTCAAGTATTAGAGGTACAATGATATAATATCTGGGATTTGCCCTTAAAATACTCCACTTGAAAAGAAAGCGTGTGGGACTTCCCTGGTGGCGCAGTGGTTAAGAATTCGCCTGCCGATGCAGGCGACACAGGTTCGATCCCTGGTCCGGGAAGATCCCACATGCCTCAGAGCAACTGCACCCGTGCGCCACAACTACTGAGCCTGCGCTCTAGAGCCCGTGCGCCACAACTACTGAGCCTGCGTGCCACAACTACTGAAGCCCGTGAGCCTAGAGCCTGTGCTCTGCAACAAGAGAAACCACCGCAATGAGAAGCCTGCGAACTACAGCGAAGAGTAGCCCCCTCTCTCTGCAACTAGAGAAAGCTCACGTGCAGCAACGAAGACCCAATGCCAAAAATAAATAAATTCTTAAAAATGTTTAAAAAAAAAAAAAAGAAAGGGCGGGGAGTAGATGAAACAAAGCTGCCAAAATGCTGATGATTGTTGAACTGGGGTGATGGGTATGTGAGGGGTTGAGTATATGATTTGATTTCAGTGTATGTTTGAAAATTTCTATAATAAAAGGTAAAAAACAAAACAGGGCTTTTTCATGAATGAATAATTTCCTTGGAAGTATATCTTATAATACATTTACATCCACCTTGCAATTTATATATATATATATATATATATTTTTTTTTTTTTTTTTTTTTTTTTTTTT
>NC_041228.1:56620328-56641790 GCF_002837175.3 Physeter macrocephalus | reverse complement strand
TTTTTCTTTTCGGTACGCGGGCCTCTCACTGCTGGGGCCTCTCCCGTTGCGGAGCACAGGCTCCGGACGCGCAGGCTCAGCGGCCATGGCTCACGGATCCAGCCGCTCCGCGGCCTGTGGGATCTTCCCGGACCGGGGCACGAACCCGTGTCCCCTGCATCGGCAGGCGGACTCTCAACCACTGCGCCACTAGGGAAGCCCTATATTTAAAATATATATATTTGTACATATATATATTCTCTTGCAGTGACTGGTTAATAGAGCAGTTGAGCATGTTTATCTTATTAATGATCACTCACAACTTATTGAGTACATTCCATGGACCAGGCACTGTGCTTAGTGATTACCATGCAATATTCATTTAATGTCTGCAGCAGTCTTTTGATCTAGTCTTCACTATTATCCCCATTTTGTAGGTGGAAAACTGAGGCTTGCAGAGGTGACAGTTCTCACTGTCCTAAAGATAGTGCATGTGTCTGTATTGAGATCCAGGCTCAGGCTGCCTGACTCTGAAGTCTGTATGTTTAACCCTTCCCTATACTGCCAGGTAAATTAGCAGGAGTATAAATAGACTCACAATACATATAATAATGAAAAGAAGGGGAAATGGCTCGCATGTTTCGCCCTCGCCACAGCTATGGCTCAGGGCCAGACTTGTGATCCTCTCAGGTCCAGCCTGGGTTCAGCCATAGATCAAGCTGTTGTGTGAAGCAGAAAAGCGGAAAGACGCTGCTCTAGACAAAGAGAAGCAAAGACAACCAACACAAACCTCTTCTCATTGACAACTGTTCTGCAATTGTGTGTGTGTGTTCTTTCTAAAGTAATACAAAATGACGAAAATGCAGTTTGCCTTTTTTGTGCCTTCTGATGCCTGATTATATTTTGCAGGACTTCACCTCCCGTTTTAAATCAGTCATCACGCAGTGCCTCTTGTGTGGCGCAGGCGGCAGTGGGTGGGTGGAGCGGGCAGCAGGGAGAGGCGAGTTGGAGGACGCACATCCCGCAAGTGAGGAACCGGCACAGCTGCAGCCCCGTGAGACCCCGCCCCATGAGCTCATCCCCTGGCAGTGCAAATTAGGATGACGTAATGCATCTGGAGAGCTCCTTCAGTCCACCACAGTGGGAGCGCTCTTGCTTTTCCTGAGCTCAGGAAAAATTAGCATCGGTATTTCTAGCTGTTCCTGAGGAAATGGCATTTTATTCAAAGGTGTCGTGGGAAACAGAACACACTGCCTGCGTTAAGATCAGCTTCTGTGCCAGAGAAAAACAGAGCTTATCAGTAAATAAGTCACTGATTACTGCCCTTATCAGACTAGGAAGGTAAGCGGCTTTCTTCAAAAACAGGGTCCAATTAAAATGGCAAGAGATAGGCTCGGTGTTTCTTTAAAGTTATTTTAGCCGAAGAGTATAAAAAGAATAACCATAGCAATAATATTAAATAATAGTAATAATCATTATCATTTATTTAGCTCACTGTATACTAGGAACCGTACTAAATGTTTTATATATGTTATTTAATTTAGTCTCTATTACAACCTTACAAAGTAGGCATATCCCCCATTCCCTCCCCCCACCCCTCACATACACACATATATACACTTTAAACATGAGCAAACTGAGGCCTGGAGAGGTAGGTAATTTGCCAAGGTCAGACAGCAGCAATTGGCAAAGCCAAGGGATTCCAGTCCAAAGCCCATATTGTTAATCACTACGCTACCTTGCTCTATAGGCCCCAGGACAGGCCCATGCATGGTACTGTGTAATAACAACTCAATAAAATAGAGAAGAGAGGATTGTTTCTCCCAAGAAATCACAGGCCAAAGCTGGGGTATCTGCCATGCTTGGCATTTCTCACCTCATTAGACACCCCATCTTGTAAAGGGGAATGGCGGGGAGAGGAGTATTTATTAAGAACCTACTGTGAAATAGTAGAAAAAATATATATTCATCTCTGACCCTGGTTCCTAGCACAGAGCTCCTAAATCCCTTGGAATTTTCTGGGTGATAGGAGTGTCTTTTGCTCTAATGGGGTAACTCCTGGTGGGCTCCTGCGTGGGCTCCGGTCACCAGAAAGACCAAGCAATGATTAGGAGCTTGAAAATTTCAGCCCTACCCCCCAGTCTCCAGAGAGGGGACGGGCTGGAAACGGAGTTAATAATTGATCATGCCTATGTGAACATAAAAATAAAAATCCCCCAAAGTTCAGAGTGCTTCCAGGTTCATGAACACACGGAGACGCTCCCCACCCCTTCCCACACACCTTGCCCTGTGCATCTCTTCCATCTGTATCCTTTATCTGATCCTTTTATTTATTTATTTTTATATACATTCTCTTTAAAATTATTCTTTTCCATTATGGTTTATTACAGGATACTGAACATAGTTCTCTGTGCCATCCAGTAGGGCCTTGCTGCTTATCCATTTCATATATAAAAGCCTACATCTGCTGACCTCAAGCTCCCACTCCATCCCTCCTCCAACCCCCTCCCCTGGTCCTTTTATAATAAACTGGTAAACAGTAGGTAAACTGTTTTCCCCAAGGACTGTGAACTGCTCTAGCAAATTAAATGAACCTGAGGAAGGGGTTGTGGGAACCTTTGATTTGTAGCTGATTGCTTAGAAGTACGGGTAAAACCTGGACTTGTGATTGGTGTTGGAAGTAGGGGGGCAATCTTGGGTGACTGAGCCCCTTGCCTCACTTCAGATGCCAGTGGAGGAGAAGGAAGAGTAGACAGAGAAGGTAGGATGAAAACTACTGAAAGGAGAGGAAATGCGATGTGGCATAATGGTTGTGTGTAGGGTTTGAGGGTCTGGAGGATTTAGGTTTGGGTACAAGCTCTACTACAAAAGTTTGGTGGCCTCGTGCAATAGACTCAAAGGCTTTGAGCCTCAGTTTTCTTACCTGTAAAATGGGGGTGCTAATACACTCCTCATTGTGTTATTGTGAAGATCAAATAAGATAAAGCACAGTTCTGAACCTAGTGCCTGGTGTGCTCAGTAAAGAGCAGGGCAGGATGACTAAGGGTAGAAACCTAGAATCCCCTTCTTGGTGCTTGAAACCTGGCGTCCTCTTGGTTCGCAGAGAGTAACCATGTTTCACTGGATTAAGTGGGAACCGATCACTTTTCTGTGAATTTTGGGGAAGATTTTTTCCACCAGAAACACTTTCACTCCCAGCCCACTCTCTTCCAAGCATTTTAGTTCCAACACTGGTTGCAGTGTGGAAGCATCACCCAGTTGGCAGGTAACTGAGCACTTCAGTTCAGCTGTAGAGCTGATCACTGATCAGAAGCGCAATCATGGCTCTGGGGGATTCCAACGGAATACAGAATCTATACACTATGTGTGAGATTTCATTAAATCTGGGCTGATTAGGTATAATGAACTCTCACGCATGGAGAATAGATTTTTGATTACTACGGGAACCCCCCCAGAGCCAGGATCAAATTTCTGATCAGCCCTATAGCACAGAATCACCTGGAGGGCGACTTCTTATCTGTGCCTAAGATATCTGTCTATAAAATTACATGACCACTTCTAACACCTATTAAACTAATTAGGCAGCTTGATTTTTAACAGGACCAAAATCTGTGCCATAGGGTGCCAGAAACAGAACATTCCTGGGGAGATGCACTAAGAAAGGAACTTTAAGCTTCAGTCACATGGCGAGGAAGTAGACTTAAAAAATGTAATTCCTATGAAAGCATTTCTTCTCTTACACTTAAAAGGAGAAGTACACATACTTCCAGAAAATATTGTTTGCACGCTTCATGATATCTGAAATCATGCTGTATTGGTTTAGCAATCCTTCATAACAGTTGTGGATTTAGCTATGTGTGGTCTCAGATGATAAAGCATAATAATTACCAACAGTAAAAAATGTACTTTAATTTCTAATTACAAAGGTTAGATTTATTTTCTCCAACTGTGGGAGCATCTCCTTCCTCACTATTTTAAACTGGATGTTTACAAACAACATTACTTCTGAACTTTGCCCTGGTACAGTAAAGCTGGTGGTTTATACTAGGACGAAGTCAATCTTTGTAATGAAATTGAAAACTGTCAAACAACATGAGTTGAATTTATTACAAATTGGGAAATGAAAGGTGTAATATGGATGCCTCATATGCCCAAGTTTTTTATTAAACTTTGAAGAAACAAATAGAATCACATAGTTTGATAACTGAAACTGACTTCTTAAGATACTTATTTTAAATGCTCTTATATTTAGAGAGAAACAAGTTCATCTGAGGATTTTTTTTTGAACAAAAGAGAGGAGGCCAGTCTAGGAGATAATGGGCTAAATCCAATCTGTTTTAAGGTAGTTGCTTCCTTATGACAGCCACCAAATTACTCGTTAAGCTGGACTGGCCATCTGTCCCTACCTGTCATGAACAAGAACCAGATTCCATCTCAAAATGGACAGCATCCTCTAAATGGACACTCCATACCAATCACATTTTGGGGGCTTGATGTTAATCAATTTCTATTGTTAAATTCTTGCCATCACTTAATATAATTGCCATTTGAAAACAACTAGTAGAAGCAAAAGTAGCAGTGTTTCTAAACAAAAGAGTCAGGTATATATCAAGTTAACTGTTGTTGATACAGCATGGCCAAGGAATGGTGTCTGTGGTTATTCAGATATTCAGTTACCAATGTTATACACACGGTCAATTTCTAACCAACTGGATTACATGATGATGTATTGAGCCCCCCCAAATATAATAAATACATCATAATGTTAAAGATTCTGATGGGATTTCAATACTTCAAAATCATTTTCATAAACTTCAACTGTCACTGCTTTCTACATGTATGAAAGTACCAGTTAGTAATAGTTGAATGCTAGATAGCTAGATAACATCAAATTAATGAGAGCTTTATTCTTTGTCATAATGTACATTTTCCCTTTATATAGTGCTTCAGGCTGATCCAAAGGCCAATAACCAAGGACTAGGAACAATTAAGAATGAAACACAAACAATACCAAACTCTCACATCATATTAAGGCAGGACTTTTCCAAAATTATAAAAATGAACAATGCATTCAAACCAGCAATAATGTTTTCAAACAGAGGCTAAAAATTTTAAGCAAAGACCAATTATATGTGCATATAGTGTGGGAGAGACAATGGTTTTGCACTTTTATCCTGCTTGGGATGATTTGTTACATAGCAATAATTTGTACCTTGAATTTGTACCTTGAATTTGTACCTTGATATCTTTCATCAGTTTTGGGAGAGTCACAGTTATCTCTTCAAATACTGCTTCTGCCTTAATCTCTCTTCTCTCCTCTGAAAATCCAATTACATGTCATATCCATATCCCCTCTTCTGGATTTTCTATTCTTTTGTTTCTTTGTATTCTATTCTGTCCACTAATTCCCTTTCCCTGTTTACTAATTCTTCTGCTGTGTCTACTCATGGTAGCCAGTTAACAAGTGGGCCCTCCAACCCCCCAAATTCTCACCATCTAGTATTTACACCCATGGGTAGCTTCCTCTTACGTTAGATCAGTGCTGATCTGTATGACCAGATAGGTATGACAGAATATCATAGGGTATATCAGAAGTGGTGGTGTGAGACTTTTGAGGCTAGGTCATCAAAAGCATTGCATCTTCTGCCTCATGCTATTGGATTTCTAGTTCTGAGGAAAACCAGCCACCATGTCATGAGGACACTCAAGTAGTTCCTTGGAGAAGCTCACATTGAAAGGAACCAACTTCCGATCCATATGAGTGAACCCCCTCAAGATGGCTCCAGCCCCAGTTATGTCTTTAGATAACTGTCCCCCAGCCAATATCTGATGGAAAACTCATAAGAGAATTCCTGAATTTCTGACTCACAGAAACTATGAGAAAGATTAAGTGATTATTGCTGCTTTAAGTTACTAAGTCTTGGGATGATTTGTTACATAGCAATAAATACCTAATCCACCCATCAATCAAGTTTTAAAATACAGTTCTTGAATTTATCAGTTGGTTCATTTTGTATAGTTTCTAGTTCTCTTCTAAAATTTCCAGTCTTTTTAAAAATCTCACAGAACATATTAAGAGTATTTTTTAAAAGTCTGTGTGTGCTGAATTTATTATGTGGAGCCCCATGTTTCCATTACTTTCTATTTTTCTTGTTTTTTTCATCCGTACTGTTTCACCTCCTCATGAGCCTGACTATTATTAAAATAGTGGACATGGCATGTGAAAATTTGTAGAAATAATTTGAGACCTTGATGATATTCTCTTCCTTGAGACAGACTTTACTTTGCTATCAGCAGGTTTAGAAACTAGCAATCTGAGATCAGCTTGATTCAATTTCAAGGATTAAAAATGACTTGAAGTTGAGCTTCAGGCTCTGAGAGGATAGTCTACTTACAGTTCATTCTTACTCCTAGTGGGTAGCTATTTAGTGTCTCAGTCCAAACCCAGGGGTTTTTACCAGACTCAGCCCAACTTTGGAGGGTTCTAGACTCCAGTTTTATTCCTCTATTTCATAGGGCTGTCAGGAGCCCTGTTTAGTTTCTCAGCCTTTCAGGTATGTTTTCTGGGGTCAGCAGACATCTGAGTGAAAAAGTGGCCCCTTATGGCAGGCTCACCTCTCTAGATTTTCTTATTTTCCATGTCTTTCCCATAATTCTGCCCTGTTAGATCTCTGATGTCTCCAAGCAATTGCAAGCAAGTATACTTTGTCCAGCTTTTGTTGTTCTCAGTAGGAGGACTGGCCTAAATTTTGACCCTTATGAGAAGTGGAAGTTCTTGCATTGTTTTATTAGCTAATCTAGAATACAGTTACATCAGAAAACAAAAACAAAAGATGTACTTTGTTTTGCTAAGGGTCTAATAGCATTACTTCTTCAAACCACTTTCATACTATAGGAACTAGTACTCTTTAAATAAAGTTGTGAACAGCTGCCAATCCACTCATTTATGACAAGTCAGCTGGTCAGAACAGAATATGAAAAAAACCCTATTGATAGAAATAAACCGTTTCTAGAGAATGTCAAGCAAATTCCTCCAAGGCCAAATCACTAGACAGGGAGGCCATTGCTCCTCACATTTAGCCTTCAGAAAAGGGCATAGGCTCTAGTTCTGTGGAGAACCTAGTAGCCATGTTGTGAGGACACTCAATCAGCACTACGGAGAGGCCTACAGGCCACTGAGAATATTCCCCACTGTTTTCTGGATCATTTGATACTATCATTACATCAGAAAGCCTACCTAAAAGTTACTTACTGAGCAAAAGAAAGAAAGAAATGTTTCAAACACATAAGTAAATCTTATTTTTATAGTAATATGACTATTAATAACAATATACACTTCTTGTAAGGATCAAAATTTAGAACAACCCTCCCACTTAGAGTACTAGATGTCTAGTATAAGATCAAACAAGATAAACTAGAACCTAAAATGTCAGGTACTTTTTTTTTTATAAAGTTTTTTTATCCTTTTATTTATTTATTTATTTATTTATTTATTTTTGCTGCGTTGGGTCTTCGTTTCTGCGCGAGGGCTTTCTCTAATTGTGGTAAGTGGGGGCCACTCTTCATCGCGGTGTGCGGGCCTCTCACTATCGTGGCCTCTCTCGTTGAGGAGCATAGGCTCCAGACGCGCAGGCTCAGTAGTTGTGGCTCACGGGCCTAGTTGTTCCGCGGCATGTGGGATCCTCCCAGACCAGGGCTCGAACCCGTGTCCCCTGCATTAGCAGGCAGATTCTCAACTACTGTGCCACCAGGGAAGCCCTGTCAGGTACTTTTGATTAGGAATGGAGGAAACAAATTCCTACATGTAACAATGTCATTTTAAAAGGAATATTTTAAGTATGTATCACAGATGAAACCTTTTTTTCTGCTGAAATATAGTTTATCTAAAAGAGAAAGATGGACATTTACTGAAAATGTCTTTGCAAGTTTTACCATGTATTCCATCTGAATTACAGGATTTTACAAGAATTACAGGACTACAGAATCACACTCCTGATTTATAGATTTGTGACTCAAATGTTCAAAGTAGGTTATTTGGCTTTTCTTTGTTTTGTTTTGTTTAACTTTTTATTTTATATTGGAGTGCAGGTGATTAACAATGTTGTGTTAGTTTCAGGTGTACAGCAAAGTGATTCAGTTTTACATATACATGTATCCATTCTTTTTCAAATTCTTTTCCCATTTAGGTTGTTACATAATATTGAGCAGAGTTCCCTGTGCTATACAGTAGGTCCTTGTTGGTTATCCATTTTAAATATAGCGGTGTGTACATGTCAATTCCAAACTCCCTATCACTTCTCCCCACCCTTCCCCCTACCCCCGCCCCTGGTAACCATAAGTTCATTCTCTAAGTCTGTGAGTCTGTTTCTGTTTTGTAAATAAATTCATTTGTATCATTTCTTTTTATCAATAGATTCCGCATATAAGCAATATCATACTATATTTCTCTTTCTGTCTGACTTACTTCACTCAGTATGACAATCTCTAGGTCCATCCATGTTGCTGCAAATGGCATTATTTCATTCTTTTTAATGGCTGAGTAATAGAATAGAAATATAGATCAATGGAACTGGATATAAAGTCCAGAAATAAACCCATGCACCTACGGTCAATTAATCTATGACAAAGGAGGCAAGACTATACAATAGTGGAAAGACAGTCTCTTCAATAAATAGTGCTGGGAAAACTGGACAGCTATATGTAAAAAAATGAAATTAGAAAATTCTTTAACACCATACACAAAAATAAGCTTAAGATAGATTAAAGACCTAAATGTGAGGGCTTCCCTGGTGGCGCAGTGGTTGAGAGTCCGCCTACCGACGCAGGGGGCGCGGGTTCGTGCCCGGGTCCGGGAGGATCCCACATGCTGCAAAGCAGCTGGGCCCGTGAGCCATGGCCGCTGAGCCTGTGCGTCCGGAGCCTGTGCTCTGCAACGGGAGAGGCCACAGTGGTGAGAGGCCCGTGTACCGAAAAAAAAAAAAAAAAACAAACCTAAATGTGAGACCGGACACTATAAAACTCTTAGAGGAAAACATAGGCAGAACACTTTCTGTCATAAATCGCAGCAATATCTTTTTCAATCCATCTCTCAGAGTAATGGAAATAAAAACAAATATAAACAAAAGGGACCCAATTAAACTCAAAAGCTTTTGCACAGCAAAGGAAACCATAATCAAAATGAAAAGACAACCCTCAGAATGGGAGAAAATATTTGCAAATGATGTGACCAACAGGGATTAGTCTCCAAAAATTTACAAACAGCTCATGTGGCTTAGTATCATCCAAACAAACAACCCAATCAAAAAATGGGTAGAAGACCTAAATAGACATTTCTCCAAAGAAGACATACAGATGGCCAAGAAGCACATGAAAAGATGCTCAACATCGCTAATTCTTAGAGAAATGCAAATCAAAACTATAATGAGATATCACCTCACACCAGTCAAAATGGCCATCATCAAAATATCTGCAGACAATAAATGCTGGAGAGGGTGTGGAGAAAAGGGAACCCTCTTGCACTGTTGGTGGGAATGTAAATTGGTACAGTCACTATGGAGAACAGTATGGAGGTTCTTGAAAAAACTAAAAATAGAGCTACCATATGATCCTGCAATCCCACTCCTGGGCATATATCCAGAGAAAAACATGCTCCAAAAGGATACATGCACCCCAATGTTCATTGCAGCACTGTTTACAATAGTCAAGACATCAGGGATTTCCCTGGTGGTCCAGTGGTTAAGACTCCACGCTTCCAATACAAGGGGCACGGGTTCGATCCCTGGTTGATCATTGGGGAACTAAGATCCCATATGCTGCGCAGCACGGCCAAAAAACAAACAAACAAAACCCCCCCAAAAAACTTACAGTAGCCAAGATATGGAAGCAACCTATATGTCCATCGACAGAGGAATGGATAAAGAAGATGTGGTACAAAGTAAATTATTTGTTGATTATATTTTTATCTCCATCACTATCTATTGATGGCTATTGGCCACATGAAGCTGGTCTTCAGACTAAGACATACCCACTAAAGGGAGACCATTTATCTAATTAATCATCAAGTCAAGTTTCTTGATTCATCTCTACCATGTCTGAGATTTGTCTCTCTCTCTAATTTTCTACTCTTTCCAAATCATCCAGCATATTGCTTACTCCGCTTACCCTCTTCTCTGTACACATCCCCCCAATTTCAATCTGTTCAAGAATCTTCAGTGACTTCTGGGTACTCAGCCTGGTCTTCAAGGCTTCAACATCATCTGGTCTTGGTCTCCTTATTCCTTATTACTTTTCAACTAAACTTCCACTTTATATAAGTCAGTCATTTCACTACTCCCCACATGATGCTTATTTTTGCTTTTGTGGTTCTCTTCCAGCCTAGATGTTCTCCTGTCTCCTTATTTATTCAAACTATATCCATGATCTGGTCATCAAATACCAAGGACCTAGCACTCTTATTTATTAGAACCAAATACTGCCTTCTCCTACATACCTTCTCTATCAAATTTGATCCATGCTTGTAATCCTTTTCTTTGAAATTATATTTTATTCATGTTTTAAAATGCAAAAACTTGAAGTGCATTACATACCAACTTTCATTTTGTCAATGGTGTTGCAAACCTGCTGAGTCAGGGGCAGAATCTTCGTAATCTTCTGAAGTGCCACCCACAAAATCTACATTCAACAAATGCCTTTTAAATATATGCAACTTAGTGTCCAAATCTAAGTAACAGACTTTCATTGGACCATAATGAGCCTGCTTAGCCCAGGAATTACCATTGGATTCACTCCTTTGCCAGTGAGCTACCCAGATGACACGATAGAAAGGTTATAACTCATTTTGGTAGAGACCTGACTCCTGGTGGATTATTTCCTTCCTTGGGTTATGCAAGGGGATGAAATGACAAACTCTTCTATGTTAATTATAGATTCCCTATTTCGTGGCTCCGTATTTTCAGTATGAAATATGCAGACCTTTTTTTTTTTATCAACTAAAAGATATTTAAACAAATTTGTAATTAATTTTTTCCTAGATGCCTTAAGCAGATAATTCATATTCAGCAAATGTTTCTTTGGTACTTATGCTTGACAGAGAGAAAGAAAATATAAACAGGAAAGAAGGAATTCCAGTTCAGCACATTAACCAAGGAAAACATTAACTGTCCTTTGGAATACAATCCACAAATAGTCCATTTTGCTGCTGCAAGGTCAACAGAATTATTCTGTGGTCTCTCTGCCTAGTTGATAAACTCCTTTGGTTAAAGATTGCTTCATTCCTTTCAAAGGAAGCTGGCTATAAGATCACATGCTATTTCAGTGGACAGTTTTTAAATTTTTTTTTTTTTGCAACACATTTTCCTCAATGTGTAAAGCCTATTTTGGTGAATTAGCAAGAAATACAACTTTATGCTCCTAAGTTCAGAGGTCATAGAATTTTAGCAGTCCTTATTTAAATGTTACTGTTTCTATAGCAGACGCCCTTTCCCCTACCTGTCCATGAAAACTGCTCCAGTAATTTTCAAAATATATTGATGTTTGAGCCCATCCGGAATTTTTCATTTAATTAATCTGGCCTAAGCCTTTGGGTCCTATGGCTTTTTTTAGTTTTGTTTTTGTTTTTGGTTTTTTTTGTTTGTTTTGTTTTGTTTTTTGATTTTAATGTGCAGTTATGGTTAAGGATCATTGTTCCAAGTGGAGAGAAAATGGGAAGACTAGAATAACAGGGGAAGAAAAATAAGTTTCTTAACAATAAAAATAAAAACTGTAATTTATTCAGTACTTATATATGTATACCAGGCAGCATGTTAACCATGTTTCATACTATATCAATTATCTATTGCTGCGTAACAGATGACCCTAAAGCTTCATGGCTTAAACAACAAGCATTTGTGTCTCACAGTTTCTGTGGTCAGAAATTTGGGAGTCACTAGCTTGGTGTTCTGGTTCAAGGTTTTTCTTGAGGTTGTAGGCAAGATATCAGCCACGACTGCAGTCATCTGAAGGCCTGATTGGGGCCAGACAGCCCTTTTATAGAAAGGCTCAATGGCAAGGGGGTTGGCAGGAAAATGTAGTTCCTTCATGACTGCTGGCAGGAGGGCTCAGTTCCTTATCATGTGGGCCTCTTCACAGAGCTGCTTGAGTGACTCCACAACATGGCAGCTGGCTTTCCCCAAAGCGAGTGATCCCAGAGAGAGCAAGGAGGAAGTCACTTGCCTTTTATGATGTAGTCTTGGAAATTACATATCATCAATTATGCCACATTTTATTCGCTAGAAGTGAATCACTAAATACAGTCCACTCAAGGGGAAGGCAGTCAAACTCGGGAGTATCCAAGAATTTGTGGAGATATCTCTCTCTCTCTCTCTCTATATATATATAGATATATATATGTTTAAAACAAACACAAATTTGTTAATTATAATAATTCTGGAAGTCAGAAGTTCAAAACGGATCATCAGGGCTGCATTCCTCCTAGAGATGCTAGGGGAGAACACGGTTCCTTTCCTTTTCCTGCTTCTAGGGGCAGCCTACATTCCTTGGCTTGTGGCTCTTTCCTCCATCTTCAAAGCCAGCAGCCAGTGTAGCATCTTCCAGTCTCTCTCCCTGCTTCCACTGTCACATCGGCTACTGATTGACCCTCCTGCATCCCTCTTATAAGGACCTTTATGACTACATTGGGCCCACCCAGATATTTCAGGATAATCTCACAACTCAATATCTTTAAATTAACACATCTGTAAAGTCCCATTTTCAATGTAAGGTAACATATTCACATGTTTCAAGGATTAGGACATGGACAGTTTGGGGGACCATTATTCTGTCTGCCACACTAGCTAAGCTGCTGGATAGAAATATCTCCTGAAACCCATTCCAGCTGAGTCTAAACATGCCAAAATATATTAAAGTTTTGTTTTATTATAGTAATAATAATGACTATGTAAATGTAGTCTCATTGTTAAATATGCAAATATTATGATAAAACTAAGTCTTACTTCACCATCACATTTAATTTCCAGGCCCTTCCCTCCAGGTGACCATTATTATCAATGAGCACCATGTATGCTGTGAGGCCTTTCTATATATTTCTATATATTTGCATAAAATAAATGGACATACGTTTCTTAAAATTAACTTTTTATTTGGAACAATTTTCCGAATAGATTTATGGAAAAGTTGCAAAAATAATACAGAGATTTCCTGTACACCCCTAGTTTCACTTACCCCTAATGTTATCATCTCACAGTACTCTGGTATGTTTGTCAAAGTTAAGAAACCAACATTAGTGCATTACTATTAACTAAACTCCAGACTCTATTTGGATTTCCTGACTTTTTTCATTAATGTCTTTTTTCTCTTCCAAGATCCATCCAGGATACCACATTGCGTTTAGTTGCCATGTTTCCTCTGAACTGTGATGGTTTCTCAATTTTTCCAAGTTTTTCAACACCGTGACTGGTTTTAAGAGGTACTGGTCATTTATTTTGTAAAATGTCCCTCAATTTAGGTTCGTCTGATGTATTTTCTCATGATTAGACTGCGGTTATGCGTTTTGGGAGGGATTACCACAGAGGTAAAGTGCTTTTCTCATCACACCCCTTCAGGAGGGAGATCATATCAACATGACATCTCTCTCGTCATGTTAGCCTTGACCATTTGGTTAAAGGGCTATCTACCAGACTTCTCCACTGTAAATTTAGTATTTTTCCTTTTCCACGCTCTCTCCTTTGGAAGTGAATCACTACGTCTAGCCCATACTCAAAATAAGGGGAGTTAACATCTACCTCCTGGAGGAAGGGTACCTACCTAAATTATTTGGGATTCTTTGTAGAGGACATTTGGGTGGACATATTTTAAAGGTGTGCACATAAAGGTGTGCACAGCTAGTAAGACCTGGCATTTGACATGAGGTTGGTTTGATTCCAGAGTCTATGTTCTTTTACTGAGCCCCTTAACCTTTGCACTACTAAGAACTTGTTCTTAGTACCATTCAAACATATTTTTAATATTCTACAAAATTCCCAAGAACTTGTTAGAAAGGGCAGTACAGGGCTTGCTTGCTTATATCTTGTTGCATATTGTTTCCCTGATGTATGTCTGACTTTCTCAATCAGACTTTGAAAGCAGGGACATAGTTTTATATACTTTGTCTCCCCTGAGCACCTAATATACAGGTACTCAGGAAATACTTCCTGCCTGAAAAGAAAGTGACCCCTTTTCCTCACTGTTTCCCACACTGTCTTTTTTTTTTTTTTTTTTTTTGTGGTACGCGGGCCTCTCACTGTTGTGGCCTCTCCCGTTGCGGAGCACAGGCTCCGGACGTGCAGGCTCAGCGGCCACGGCTCACGGGCCCAGCCGCTCCGCGGCATGTGGGATCTTCCCGGACTGGGGCGCGAACCCGTGTCCCCTGCATCGGCAGGCGGACTCTCAGCCACTGCGCCACCAGGGAAGCCCTCCCACACTGTCTTGAGTGGCTACCAGGAGACACCAAAACTTACAGTGGTTGATCCCTTCATGCTCGGACCCAGGGCTAAGAGCCAAGATATGACAGGTTCACACCAGAATGACTGAATAGAACCTGGGGATCAGGCTAGAACTGTAGGAAAAGCCACGAATGTTAAAGTTTCCCCTCTTTCTGTTGCTACTTTAATAAGCAATTATGGGGCTTCCCTGGTGGTGCAGTGGTTGCGCGTCCCAGGCATAACTTTTTCAGAACACCATCAAAAATAAGATATTACGGGCTTCCCTGGTGGCGCAGTGGTTGCGCGTCCGCCTGCCGATGCAGGGGAACCGGGTTCGCGCCCCGGTCTGGGAGGATCCCGCATGCCGCGGAGCGGCTGGCCCCGTGAGCCATGGCCGCTGAGCCTGCGCGTCCGGAGCCTGTGCTCCGCAACGGGAGAGGCCACAACAGAGGGAGGCCCGCATACCACAAAAAAAAAAAAAAAAAAAAAAAAGCAATTATGATGAGAGCAGATACCAATTTGGGTTATTTAACGAATGCTCAGCCCAGAGATCCACTCAGGCTATGAGTATAATTTTTGGGTTTCTATAGTAGTGCATTGTTTTCATCCTACCAAGTATTAGGAATCATGTTTCTGGGTTATACATAATAAGTCATTTTCTCCAAATCTTGGGTATTTGGGAGTCTAGATTCCAGGAAACCATTAGTCTTTCTGTCAACCTTTCTTACATGGCAGGTATCCAGATGGCTCAGGTGGGTGGGTGTCCCATACTTCGGTTTAATTGGAACACCCTGTCTCCCTGGGATGCAGAAGCAAACCTTTCCTCTGGAGAGGAAGGCAGCAAAGCTCCAATCTTCTCTCCCCATCCTTCCTGACCTTGTCCTGTTTGCTTTGTAGATGGACAAACGGAAGCAGTCCAAAGGAAGGGGCTAGCTGCAGATACGGTTAACATGCTAACAAACTTAGGGAGGTTCATCAGATCAGTTACACTGCAAAACATTTTCCTTCTCTTCAGCCTTTTAGCAGGAAAGTATGTTCAGAAGCCTTGTCTGGTTTCTCTCTCTCTCCATTCAAAGCACTGTCTCCTGGAGCAGGAGAAAAGGAGGGGGAGGTTACTTCCTTGCCTACGTCTATAGTTAAGAGACTCTCAGGTCTACATCCTTACAGACTCCAGAGAAAAAGAAAAAGCCTCCCCACTAAACAATGTGGGGTGTAAGGACTGAGGAGAACTTATAAATATGCTTAAGGATGTGTCTCTCTGATGTTAGTGGGTAAATATCCTTACATGTCGCACTAAGTAAATACGAACTGAAACGTGGTCTGGAAAGAGAGAAGCATGGGCCCAGGGATGTTCAGAAAAGCAGGTAGGTTTCAGAGCTGACCTAGCAGTTTTTTCAGCTGTGCTGTGCCATTCTGCACCCTCTCCGTTCCAGCGGATCTCTGAGGGCTCCTGGTACCTCAGTCAGCCCGGAGTCTCCTCTCCAGCCCATTGCTGTCAGCACAGTGAGCTGGGGAGGGCCCAGCATACTGAGGTTCCAATCTTGACCCTGTCACCTACTACCCACGTGACCTTAGCCAGGTGAATCAATCTCTCTGAATCTCAATTTCCTCGTGTGTAACAGAGATATCGGTGCCTAACTGCATAGGGTCACATGAGAGTAAATGAGAGAACTAATTAGTGCAACACGCTTATTAGTACAGTGGATGGTTCAGTATGTGATGGCTTGTATGATTATCAAAATGTCCCTTTCTAATGATCTTAAGACTTCAGGATAGTGAAATGTGGCATATTAAGGAAAAAAGTTAGGAATTTTCAGGACAAAACCAAGTGAGTGGCTTCCAGGCAGCAGGATAGGGAGATCTTTCTAGACTTGAAATGAGGCTAGCCTAAACTGAGGTGTGCTGTAAGTATAAAATAAATGCCAGATTTTGAAGACTTATTTTGAAAAAAAAAAATCTAAAGCATCCCATTAATAATTTAAAAATATTGATTACATGTTGAAATGATAATGTTTTGGACATGTTGGGTTAGGTAAAATAGAATTTATTAAAGTTAATTTCACTTGTTTCTTTTCACTTTTTAAAATGTGGCTACCAGAAAACTTAAAATTACATATGTGTCTTGCAATATATATTTTTGGACTGAGCCATTCTAGAACACTGAAATAGCATTGAGAGAAATACTTCATTGAATTATACCCTCAGCCATATAAGAGTTAACGCATCTCCCTAAGATACTGCTTGAAAGTAACTCAATTACAAGGAAGCATGAAGCCGAATATGCACAAACTGCTTATCACATCATTAAATATAGTCTCCCCTGCTGCAGTGCGTAATCACTTATGAGAGCAAAGAGCTTAGGGACTTTCAAATCACGGAAAATTTCAAATATCCATTCAAGAAATGTTCTTGTTATCCCTGCTATATTTGTCTGATCTAATCTGGCTGCAATTTAATGCATGACATTTTTATCACAATCCACAAATGCACTCAACTGGCACAAATACACTTATTTATGCACAGAACCAGGGAAAGGGTTATCTTTGCTGAAAATAATGTGCTTAACTAAGGGACTGTCCCTTTTACTGTTGGGGAGGCTAGAGGTAATGGGCAGACACACATGAACTAACCAATATGAAATATTCACATAGCTAATTACATGGTTTATTTGAACCAGAGGATAAACAGATGCATCTCCATTTTTGACGGACCCTCAAAACTCAGTAGCTCCTAAACTTTTAACTTATTCCCTTGTGGTAGCAAATTGCTATAAAAAGTAATCAAAACAATACAAAACAAACAAACAAAAAGAAACAACCCTTGTATGCATTGACGAACTCTCTTTTAACGAAATCTATGGTCAATCATTTAAGACAAACATTTACATTTGAAATGGTTAACTTTTAAAGGGTGTAAGTAAGTTCGGGCTTCCCTGGTGGCGCAGTGGTTGAGAGTCCGCCTGCCGATGCAGGGGACACGGGTTCGTGCCCCGGTCCGGGAAAATCCCACCTGTCGCGGAGCGGCTGGGCCCGTGAGCCATGGCCGCTGAGCCTGCGCGTCCGGAGCCTGTGCTCCGCAACGGGAGAGGCCACAGCAGTGAGAGGCCCGCGTACCGCAAAAAAAAAAAAATAATAAATAAATAAATGAAAGGTGTAAGTAAGTTTAGAATAAAAATTGTGGGTTTTTTTTTTTTAAAGGAGACCCATCTCTTCCATTCCTATCACAGCATGTAGCATTCTGTTTCTGATTTTACCATAATATAATTTAAGTATAGGTATCATCATCTCAACATACTTAATATAAAAAATTTAAAATTCCCAAATTAATAATTAAGGAACTAAATAATTTTACTTCTTTATGAGCCCCTGTGGAATTTTAAAGTGGTGTTAACATTATATTTTTGATGGCACCCCTTACTTCTTCAATGTTATTATCTACTGTAGTAAATTTTAAAGATAATCAAGAGAAAAAGAGAAATTTCAATTCAAAGAATCCCCTAAGCACAGAGGGAAATTCCTTAGTTACGGTTGATAGGGCTGTGGCATTTATGCAGCTAAGTTCCAGCACCAGAAAACTGTTCTAAAGAGAAGTCTAACTACAGATGGGCATAAAATCTTCCAGGACAAATAACACTATGTGTTGATAATGTCCAGTATCTTAATATGTCTACCACCCATGGCAGCCAAAGTTTATTTAAATAAGGGAGATACCTTAAACTTATAATATTAGTACACAGAATACCCTAAAAAATTTACATGCAATTTTGCCAGAAAGCCTGTATACGACCACAGGAAGCATTCCTATACATAAGTGTATCCATTAAAAAAATTACTTTGCAAACTTTGCGATTCCTCTTTCTGAGCATGGCCAAATTCCACAGATCAGACTACAGCTGAATAAACACTGTGCTTTAACATGAAGTGGAACATGAGCTTGGAAGGAAGCAGATTCTCAAGACAGACAGAGTGTAAGAACAGGAACAAGCAGGCCCTTTGGAAAGATAAGGAAAATGTCAAAATCGCCTCAGGTGCTCTTAGCTGATTAAATATATTTCTGCCAAGGGAAAGTAGATTTAATTTCCTAGTACAACTCAGACTTTCTCAGGACTCTTGTGAGGATTGCAAAACGGTGCAATCATTTTGGAGAACTGTGTGACAGTTTCTTATAAAAGTAAACAAATATCTACTCTATATTTCTAGGTATTTACCCAAGAGAAATAGAACCTCACACAAGAATGTTCTCAGGACCGTGGGGAAGATTAAATGAGATCATATTCGTGAAAGTGCTTTACACAGAGTCATGCACGTGTTAGGAGCTTATTAAATAATATTTTCAATCTCCTTTCATGTTTTTGGATGTAACAGAGTATAGAATTTCAATAGTGCAGACTTGGGTTTATGTCCTGGCTCTGCTATTCATCTGTCATATCCATGCATCCAACCTTTTTGAGCACACCCTCTGTGCCGAGCACGCTTCTAGGTGTTGGGGATACCATATTGAATGTGATGGCCCAAGACCTTACTTTCAGGGGGTTTACATTCTAGTGCCTTGGGCAAGATGGTTAAGTTTTCTGCACTTCCCTTTCCACCTGCATAATTCAATTCAGTTCAGCACCTTTGACAGACAGAGTTGGGGGACACAAGAATCAACTAAATAGAACCTGTGCTTTCAAGTATTTTACAAATCCAATGGAGGCAGCAGACAAGAGAAGCAAATTCAAGGGAGAGCAGTAGGTGCTGTGAGCAGGGTAAAGACTCAGTGCTGTGGGGAGGGCTCTGAACCCTGCTTGCTGGCAAGGAGATCGGTTGCAGCAGTCAGTCAGAGAAGGCTTCCTGGAGGAAGAGCATTTAAACGCAATCTGCAGAGTAAACCAGGCAAAATGTACTCACAAATCCACCATATTATTAGGAAAATAACATGAGAATATAGTTGTGAAGGCACTAATCAGTCCATAAAGTCCTTTCTAATTTAAGGCAGTCTATTTCCATTTTAAGGGCAATAGTATTAAAATGGAAAATTGGTCGATGGTCCTGAGTCCAGATTATACTCTCTCTGACAATACGTTGTCTTCCTAACACACGTGCTTAATCTGGGTTTTCCACATCTGCTTCCTCGGATCCCAACACTTCTAGCTTTCTGCTTGAAGGAATTAGGTGACTGAATAAATGGTTTATAATCATACGGGGCCAATTCTGACTTCCAGTCAAGTTTCTGGGATTTGCTAAATTTACAGTCTGTGGTCGGCCACACTGGCCTCTAACCATGAAACAGGCTTTTGCAACAACCAAGATTCTTGATTTTCTGGAACCCATTGAGTACTTAATAATTTGTTTTCAATTTAATTGAAAGGTTCTGTTTATGGGGCTGAAATACAGCTTACACCATAAATAACCAGAACTTTAAAGTGGTACAAAAAACACTACCTCTGCTGGAAAACTTTTGATCTGTATTTGCTGCTTTGTTTTATTTGCTACACACACCTCTGGCCAAAGAAAAAAAGGAAGTAGGAAGTGGGACTGGGGACAAAGGTGCAGAAAATCCCTCTTTCCACATACTGTGGCATTAAAATGAGCTTGGAAGAAGGATGTCATTAGACAAACGCAGACCACGTTCAGCACATCCTCAAGCCACGGTGTGCACTTAGACTGACCGAAGGCCTTCGTGATTGCATTGGCAATTACGATGGAAGTCGCTCCAACCACACGAATCTTAAACTGTTTAAGTAGCTTTAAAAAAACGTTTAAAGCACTTCATTTCCCTCTTGGGAGGTTGCAGTAGTTGTTAATAAAGCAATACCTCTATTAATGGCAAAAGGGTTTATGTGACCTTTATATTCCATCTTCAGAAACAACTGTATTATAGTCCAATGTTAGAGATGTCTTCTGGATTGTCAGAAGAAAAAGGGGTTGAGATAAAAAGATGCCCCTCCCCCAAATAATGGCAAGTAGATACTCAGAGACCACCCTATGCAAAGTTTAATGGAACCCTCTTCCCAACCAGGGTATACTCGAGCCCTCTCATGTGAACAGGGAAAGTGTTATGACGAAACAAGAAGGAAAGATTTTTTTTTTTTTTTTTTTTTGGAAAGGACAAGCTGACCAACAATAAAAGGTGCCTGAGGCATCTGGGTCAAGTCCGTCATCCAGCCCTGCCAGCCCTGGCATCAGTGCCTTACATTCACGGGCAACCATCCTTCTGACCTTAGAGGTCTCACTCTGTCCTGGAAGAATCTCACAGGCGTCCCCCTCATAGCCTGATGACCCAAACCAATGGTTTAGCAACATCTTCCTTTTTAAACCACTACATAAAATCCACATCTTAGTTGAGTGGAAATGGAAGAGGAATGGGCAATGATGGTAGGAAATGGCAGGAGAAAAAGCAACTCGTTTTTGGGTGGGAAGAGGAAAGAGAAGGAGAAAGCCCTGGAAAGAGAAAGACTGACCGGGGCAGGGGAGACTTGGCTCAGCATCAGAAAAGACAGCAAATTTTGGAAGGGAAGAAAAGACAAAGGAAGTTAACTAGTTTGAAGTTGTCTTCTTCAGCTTCTAGGCCTCCAGGAGCCAGGTGGGGCCTGGAGAGTAACAGGGAGTACAGAATTTCACCTCAAGCATCGTTCATGTAACAAATAGGTATTCAGCACCTAACTGTCTAATCATTGTTTTTGGTGCTGGGGATTCAGCAGTGAACCAGCAGAAATGGAAACTCTTGTTCTCGTGGAACTTAGGTTCTGTGGGAAGGTCTAAAGCAGCTGGATATCCAGGCTTCTCTCCCAGTGAGTGAGGGATGCTTTCGGTTCCCCCGCCCACAAAAGAATGCCCCCTTCTACTTCCTAAGGCCTATACCATTTTAACCATCTTCAAATGACCAACAGCCTTTACCCCCTTAGTAGATTACAATCCCTTTGAAGTCAAAGACTATATCTTTTCTTTTTTTTTTTTTCATTTATTTTTATTTTTATTTTTTATTTTTTTGTGGTACGTGGGCCTCTCACTGCTGTGGCCTCTCCCGTTGCGGAGCACAGGCTCCG
>NC_041228.1:56609970-56620256 GCF_002837175.3 Physeter macrocephalus | reverse complement strand
CTCCCGGACCGGGGCACGAACCCGTGTCCCCTGCATCGGCAGGCGGACTCTCAACCGCTGCGCCACCAGGGAAGCCCATCTTTTCTTATTTTATCATTTAATGCACAGAAAGAAAATATAGAGCCTGGTGCATTTAATAAATGGGTAGTTAGTGTTCAGCAAGTGTCTTCTGAGGAAAACTGTCCCTGTGGAGGGCAGCAAGAAGTGAGCCCCTGTGACCCTACCCCAGCGGTGTCAGTCACCCATGCAGGGATGGACGCATCTTCCATCCCTCCTTCCTTCCTTCTTTACCAGAGGTGACTTTTCAAGCTGGACTTGGTCACTTTGGATTTTTCCAGGTGTGCAGATCTTCTCGCACCAGGGCTGCACCAACTCCTTTTAGGCGTTCGTTCTAACAAAACTACTTTAGCTTCGGCCTGAACTTAGTGCCCAGGAAGCTTCTACTTCCCTGTGCTTTAGGTGGATCAAGAAGTCCTCCTGGGCGGGCGAGTGAGTTGAGGCTAGGAGTTCAGAGCGCTCTTTCCCACTCAGCCGAGGTATGGCCCCTTATTCCTCCCCAGCACACCCCTCAGGCAGCTGTGACACTCATCAGGGTTGGCACAGGAAATGATCCCTTGGGGTCACTCAGATCCACCCAAGTCTACTCCTAGAAGAGGCAACGAGTGCTGAGTGGTGTCGAATTGGGGGCCAGCTATTATTCCTCACTCTCACTGACTTGGGGTGGGGGGGGGGTCTTCTCATACTCTCAGGCAGCATTCAGTAAACATCTGTCCGATAGAAAAACAACGCAAGCTGCATACGTCATTTTGAATTTTCTAGCAGTCACGTTAGAAAAAAAAAGGTAAAGGGGGAATTAACTTTAATAATGTATTTTATTTAGCATAACATATGTAAAATATTGTCATTTCAACATGTAATTAACATAAACATTACTGAGACATCTTTCATCCTTTTTCCCTTACAAAGTCTTCCGAACCCACTGTGTGAGCACCTCTCAGTTCTGACCGGCTACATCTCAAAACTCAACAGCCACTGAGGCCCATGGCAACTGTAGTGGAGAGCTCAGCTCTAAGGAGTTTAGTGAAATCTCTTCAGGACATCTTGTTCAAAGATAAATTTTTGTATAAATATTAATTTAGGAAGAATAAAGTGTTTACAAAATAATAGCTCTAATAAATTCTGTGTGGGAAACTCTTTCTTGCAACATTGATTACTAACTTTATTTTGACAAAAGAATGCTAGTGTGACACTTTTGCTCCTTTTCAGCCACTAAAATCTTAATATCTGGACACACTTGAGAAGTGGCAAAGCTGAGGAAGTTTTTAAACTTGCAGCCGGCAAGCACAATAATGATCACACTGCAAAGTGAAGTGGGCAGCCAGATGCTTCTCACCACTGGGGCATTCTGCCCTGACCAAAGGATGATTCCGTCAGCCTGCCCACCGCTTCTTTCTGGACCTTTGTTGACAGTGGCAAGACAAGAGCCCTGTAAAGCGGCACAGAAATAGATTGCATCTTGGTTTCCAACCTGTGGGCCCTGATGATTTTAGAGTCTGCCTGGACGCTAACAATTGTCCCTTGACTGTATAATGTTTAATTTTCAGTCAAAACGATTTATTGACTGCTAATTATGAGGTGAGCACTGTTTCAGGGGCTGCACGTTGTCTCCCATGTATTTGTACTATTTCCCAAATATGGATGGAAGATATTATAGTAAGATAAAAATTAATGTAAAGGTATTAATGAATTACTAGTAGTTATCTCTCCCTTGCATTTCCTGCAATTGATGGAATCTAAAAGTACGTGTGAGGATTTGTGAAATTGCCTGATGCTAAAGTGTGGCCTTTCGGTATCACAAACGACTATTTACCGAGTTGGTCAGCATCAGATCACAGTTTCTGCTCTCCTTCAAGTGGTACAGCTCATTGTCAGCCAGGGTTCTCCTGAGATGGGAACCTCCCACTGCTTCTTTGTTACTGAGTTCATGTTTCTGGTTAAGAAACACTGGTTTAGGACCAACAGCATGCTGAGATAAACTGCTCAATGCTAATACATTCAACATAGATGATCGCATTATATAACATGTACCTGCTCCTTCGCAGTATTTCCTTAGGCATAATAAGCTTTTACCAAAACCAAAATCAACGTTAATCTGCAAGCTGTCATTTTAGGAACGTTGATTTTAAAAACCAAGTCAACGTTAATCGGCAAAGCTGTCATTTTATGTCCACTGCCAAGAGAAAAATGAAAAAAGCAATGTTTGATAAAGTAAACCTTTAACAAGAAACTGGACCCAAACAGTTATCAAACCAGTTTTCTCCATTCTCTCCGGGCAATCTGATTTATAAACTGAGGTTCTAAATTATATTTTATTTAATTGCTGAGGGCAAGAGCTCGGGAGGTGTTTTTGAGCTAAGCTCTTTATTGCACTGACCTGCTCTGCTTTTGGGGAAAACTGAAAAACAATCTTTTAAAGTTGGCACTTTCAAGCTGGTCTACTAATCCTACTAGCTCTATTTCCTTTCAACTGCATCAAGAGTAAATAGGTAGGAAAGATAAAAAGCCACCCTGGAGAACAAGAGAAAAATAGTCAAGTTTCAAAGCTGGCTGGTAGACAGTAGCCAGCAACACCCTCCGCGGTATTGCCAAGCAAACACAGGCAAAGCAACACTTTTTCGACCTCTTATAAACAATCTGTGTTTAAACAAGGCATCCACCATACCTTCTCCCCAGTCTCTAAAAGCTGGCCATTGTTACGTGTTTAATTACTTGCCTCAATCCTGAAGAGTAAAGAAGCCAGCTAGGTAGTGATTGTTTGATCTGCACCCCTTGGGTGGAGATGCGAGTGCAAAGCAAACCTGCCCAGGCTCATGTTTCTGTGCTCTGCAGTCAGAAGGAGAGCCCGTGTCTGGAGAGCAGCGCTAAAGCAGCCCCTTCCCGCTGCAGGGTAGTGAGGAGTACTCAGCACACACCAGTTGCATTCACGAGGAAACAATCTTCCTGCCCACCCAGCACTATATTTAGAGCCATCTCTTGGCATGCAAACTTATATTTCTGGGCTTTCTGCCACTCAGACAGGAAAAAAAAAAAGGGGAGACAAGAAAAACTGGTTTGGTTCCAGCGCTGAACCCAAACAACAAACGTTAAATGTGGCCTTCCCCACTGATGCATTTCTGTGTCAAACATCACTCCTTCTTCAAAAGCAGTGAGTACTGGATGTGGCACTGAAGAACGCTTTTTTTCTCGTAATTCTAATCAGTAAAATGTGTCCTACACTCTAAAGGAAGCAGTGAAGCAAATTTCTATAAAAAGGACAGAATGTTTTGAAATTTTTTAAGGAATATCATCCAGGCTGGGATTGTCGACTTCCCCAAAGATGTGTTAGCCCCTGAACAAAGTTACACGCCAAAGCTAGCTGCAGAGCTGATGGGAAAAGAACATGCAGTGCTAAATTGCCAGGCCTCTCCAGACCTCAAATGCAGACACAGCGAGAAACACTCCCTAGTATTCTGCTGTTTTGCCACAGGAACATCTGGCATTCGGGACCATCCGGGTTCTTTACCAGGAAGAGAAGTGACATGGGCAGAGGCCTTGATACACACCCCCTGAGCTAGTAGCTGCAAGTCTCACCCACGCCCATTCCAAACCGCGGAATGCCAGGCCGTATGAGAAACGAGCGAGGCAAACAGCTCTCTCCAACCTAAAGGCCCTTCCCGACTTTTTTCTTCCAGTGTATTTTTTCTTACAATCATATTTACTGAGTTAATTTCAACATTTCCTTTGCTCAATATCCTGCCATGGCAATCACTGCCTAGAAATGTAGTAGCAGGACAGCTAAACTCGGCCATAAATGCAACGTCAAGCAGCACAGCCATTCAGTGGTTTGAGTGAGTGTTTCCTCCACGTTGGCATGTGTCATCACCTCTAATGACCTCAGCGAATATACTAAAGGAAAGAATATCTGCAGCTCTGCGGCCATTCTCCCACCCTAAAGTTAATATTATGACCAAAAACTAAAATAAGTATTAAATTAAAAAAAACTCTCCCCCAAATTTCTTAAAAATACTAAATGATGTGGATGCAAAATAAACTCACTGGACGTGAAGTATGAACACTTCTGAAAGTCATAATTTTATATAAAACCTCTTCTAGTTTGGGATTTCGTGAGTGGACAAGTGCAAAGGAAACTGACTAGCTGTCAAACAAAAAGACACTCTCAGTGTCTGGGTCTTTGGGACTGTTCACAAGGCCTCCTTCCTCCGGGCCCAGGGTGGAATTCAAGCCCTGCCCCCCTGAAGTTGGGCACGGCACATGATTTGCTTGGGTCAGAGGAATGTGAGTGGCAATGACACGTCACCTTTCTAATACCGGTGCTCAGGCCTCTGTGCTCTCTTCTTCGCTACATTTACCCGAGTCCTAGACGGACATGAAGCATAAGCCAGAAATAAACCTTTGTTGTTGGAACCCAGTGAGATTTGGGGGTTGCTTGTTACCACAGCAAACCAAGCCTAACTGATCAATATAGTAAATTAGTAAATGATTAATAATAATTAGCAGAAGATAATTGTGTCACAGGTCCTGGTACCAAGAAGGCACCCAAGTCCATCCTTACAAGGGCCCCCAACCCACCACAGCTTAAGATTCTTAGCTAGTCAACTTCTATGATATCTCCTAGCAGCTCTATAAAAACTCAAAGCAAATAAAACACTTAAGAAAAAACAAAACAGAAAGGGTCCAGCTAAGGAAAACAGACAGGAATGCTGAGAAACAAAGCGATTCCTAGAATCTCTAAATCCAATGTTCTCAACACTGAGTGCTCATTTGGGCCCAGCTCCAAAGATTCAGATTTACTTGGTTCCAGTTAGAATCCAGGCATCTGTAGTGCTTCCCAGTCTCCCCCTGTGGTCTCCCGGCTTGAGAACCATGGTTTCACATTTCTGGGCTCTGGTCATTTTCAGTCCTGGGACATTAAATATTCCAGGAAAGAAAGAAATGCACCAACAACAGTGCCGTTAACTAGCATGTCCATGTTACATGAAATGAGTGTCCTTAGGTACTGGGGTTGTCACTTTTCCCCTAGTCCAGTAGCAGAACACATTCCCAATCCATGGTTCATTGGTCTTCTCACACTATTAGCATTCCATCCCTGGAGTAACCAGAAGCAGTAGTTCTAATACCAACACTACAGTATGTGACTGTTTAACAGTCAGGGAGTCAGGTGTCGCACAGGACTCTGGACACAAGTTCAGTATGGATCCAGGATCAGGGTGGAAAGTCAACTGGGCTAAGGGACACTACAGATATATGGGGTGTGTTAGCAGGGAAAAGGTAGCTGAGGAGCTAGAGTATCATTGGAGGCCCTCAAAGAACATCAGAAACCCAAGTCTTTTGGATACCAGGAGAGAATATTCAAGGGCACCATACAATCTCTCTCCCCCTAAGAACATCTGAAGTCTCTTTGTACCCAGATATATGAATGCATGTGTTTCCACTGTGATGATGATATATTATTTACCATTCACTCACTGCTTACTATGCACCAGGAATAGTATTAGGTGTTTTAAAGATACGGTTTCCTTTTATCCTCACATCAACCCCATGAGGAGGTATTATTATCATTTCCATTTTAGAGACTAGGCAATTGAGACTACAAGTTTAAGTGACCTGCCCACCATCACATGGCTATGAACATCACTGAAGAACAAAGAGAACAGAGGTGTTCACAATCTGCCCCATAATCTGGAGTAAAGCTGAGGGACAGGTGGTTTATAACAATTCTCTGTTGCTCTTTCCATTGTCACAATGCCTATTTCCCAGGAACTTGCTTTAATCGAAAGAACATGCCTTAATGGTAGACCATAACGCAGAATTTTGACAAATACGTATTGACTAATCCTTTCTGTTCAAATTCAAATGTATTTATTTTAAATTGAAGTTTTGATGAAGTTTGGCATCATTATACATTATTCACTCCTCTGCTTAAGGTTAAACAGTATTCAATCAATTATCCAGTGAAGATTTTAGAACCTTCTGAGGGCTAGTTACTGCAGATAGAATGGGAGCAGGAGAGACACAATCAGGCCCCCCTCTGAGCTTAGAGTCCAGCTAGACACACAGGCAATTAAATAGCAAGAATCGTGTGCTAAGCGGTATGATGGGACAAGTATTATGAAGTCTTTCAAGGTGTCCATGGAGACAAAGAATGGTCAGCTGTCCTTCCATACACATGAAGTGCATTGGGCTTTGTTTCTTATACCTGCGGTCAATTTAACATACACTCTCTCTGTCCAGGCTTTGTCCTTCTCTGGTGCTGTCTTATAGCTCTACCTTCAGAGCAACCGGTATCAATATCATGTTGCTTCAAACAGCTCTTCATTGTCATTTGAAGCATTGCTGGCTTTGGGCATAAAGGCCTTCCTGTGGTTTACTGTGGAGCAACTGCTCAGCTAGTCATCAAATTATCAGTTATCACAGGAGTAGGCAAGCAGAGCAGAGCTGCATTAAAAGCTGGCTTTCAACTTGTTGATTAGCCTATTTAAGATTGTGAGTTCCATCTTTTCAGCAGACTCTCCATTTTACTGCCTTCAGTGAAGCAAGCTGCCATACTGGGGGAGGCCCACATGGCAAGAAACTGAGAGCTGCCTCTGGACCACAGCCAGCTAGGAACTGAGGCCCACAGTCCAGCAACCTTAAAGGAAGTGAATCCTGACGATAACCACCTAGATGAGCTTGAGAGAGGATCCCTCCCTAACTGAGCTTCCAGATGAGACCTTAACCCTGGCCAACACCTTAAATGCAACCTCACGAGAGAGTCCCCAAGCAGGTGGCCCAGCTAAGCTGTGCCCAGATTCCTGACCCACAGAAACTATGAGATTAAAAAATGTGTGTTATTTTACACTGCCAAGTCTGTGGTAATTTGTTCTGCAGTAATAAATAACTGATACACTTGGTGAAAAGGTAAATTTCTTTGTCATGGAACTTTATGATGTTCTCAAATAGCTGATACCAAAATATTCCAATTGTGATTTTAATGTCTTGGTTACATCAGAAAAATAACAGCTACCACTTACTGAGCAGCCACTAGGTAAATTCTAGCATGGTATTAGTGAATCAAGGGCCACATTTACCAAGCAACAGTTCATTAGTATAGTTACTGCATATACAAGAAATCTTAAATATTCATTACATTTGACAATTTTTCAAGAAGGTCAGTGGACTTTATCACTTTATTGTCTAACTACTCCCCTTCTCTTGGTAAATGTAACCTTCCCTCCTAGAAAATGCGACTTCCGCTAACTCCTGTCACGTTGTTCTAGTGGGTCTTTCTCTTATCTAACTCATTTCACCGATCACAGTGACTGATCCAAGGTTGGGCACCTCATCAACCGAGGATGCGCTAACAAGAATCTTCCTCCAAGATTCTGTTTTCATGTGAGGCAAGAGAGAGTAACGGAGAGTCCTTCTTGAGTTCTAAAGCTGTGAGAGACCAGCTTGAATTCTCAATGGCCATGCTCCCTGCAATTTGCAGGAAAGCATTCTATAGGAGGAGAGAACAGCCTGGTGCTCAGAAGCAGAGACAGACAGGGAGAGCCTGGTTCCTTCCAGTCCTTGCTGATGGAGTTCCCGAAGCGCAGCTGCACCCTTGCCCTTTCTCCAGGTCACAGAAACCTACCTGTAAACTCCCTCTGAGATCCTAGCAAGGATCCACTGAGATTCAGTCACCTCCACTGACAAAGACTTAGGTAATACACGGATGAAGATTCTTCACTATTTCAGACTGTCCTTTCCTGATCTATGTTACTGAGGTTTTGAAATATCTGGGCCCCTCATATTTGTCTAAAAATAATTGTTCTATTACTGAATTACACCACTCCCAGTTGATTGCTGTACCACAGAACGTTAAAGTGAGAGAGACATTAGGGGTTATATGGTCTGATTCCCATTTATAAAGGAGGAAACTGCACCTCAGGGAGGTGAAGCTACTTTCCAAGATAAAAGTTAGTTCATGCCAGAATTTCCTAAAACTTGACCTTCTGTACCCATTCCAGTGAGTGATGTCTATCATAAAGCATTACTTTGGAGAATTTATAGAGGCTTAATTTAAAGAATTTGACTTTTGTTATAAAGCTCCCTCACCAATCTGTCATCTTTCAAAGACTTGTAATTAACTTGGTTAATTAATAAATAACATAAAACTTAAGAACAGTTTATTTGATTTCACCCATAAAAGTACTCATTCCTGATTCTAACCACATGAAAAACACATGGTCACCAGTTTTCAAATTATTTAAATATAAGGAACTCTGTGTTTACTAATCTATACTCTGGTTTACTTTAACCATTTCACTTCTAGACTGTGTAATATTTGCTACACAAATAATAAGAATAATTACATTTATTTAATAATCAATAATGCTGTTTCATTTTCTAATCATGTATGATTTTAAATCATGAGATACTACACATTAAAGGAAATATGAAAATACAGAGAGGCAGGAAGAAAACAATGACTCATGTCTTATGTCTGAAGTTGATATAAGCAATGACCTTGAATTATGTAATTCTTAGGCTAGTTTTTATAAACTTTTTAATACTGAGCAGTTAAAATCCAATCTCCCAAAGAAACAGACCTTAATATGTTAATCAACACCCTGGGTGTTCTCTCATAACCATGTTTACAAAGAAATTCTCCCACTTCCCTCTACTCAGCTGTTTTGCAGCTTTCAAAATTGCCCTCTCAAGCCAGTGTCAGTAAATCACACTTCCTATGGGTTCCTTTGCTTGCAGCACAATTTTTAGTATCCAGGTCTGTTAATCACCTTGAGCTTCAGAAGATACTAAACTGACTTCTCTGAGGTTTTCCTGGACAGTTTAGCTGACTTGAAGCTAAACTTTGGCTGACTCTATAACAACCCCAATGTACAGATATCTTTGGAATAGATAAACCATGCCAAAGCAAGCAGAGATTGTGGCCCAAGGGCATGTGTGATGCAACACAAGCTTTGAGTGTAGATTATGTAGCAGCTGGAGGACAGAGTGAAGAGAAAATATTGTTTGTGAAACACTTTTCAGAAACATTCAACAAGACTGAAAGCAAGCAGAAGGTAAGTGCTAGATTACTCAGATGTTAGAAGTAAGGCTTTAATACTGAGAAACAAACCCACAGTGCAAAGCCCACAGGAGATTTCTCGTTTTTAGACTCCTTAAAAACAGAAAGCTTTATATTGTATGTCCTTTTAAGTACATCACCCATAAGTAATCACCCCCAAGAAGAAATCAAAAGGCTAAGCAGGAAAAATTAGCCTGCTTCCACCATAGCTGGACTGGTGTAAATCACTGTAATTCACACCTGTCTCAGCTCTCCACTCATACATCCTATCCATCATGAAAAGATCTGTATTCACCAACAATAAGCCATGTTCTTTTCTATTTTTATTTGCTAGGTGGAGATCATAGGTTTACTTTGAGCCAACTACTTACTAATTCTCATTGGATCTCTTAAACCAACATAATATCCTCGTGGAAGAGACTAGACAATAACTTGACACCCAGTTTTCTCTGTAATTTTAACTGGACAACACAAGGTTGACATCAGAAAATAAGGGCACTTAGCATAACACACTATCCAACTCAGTTCCACCCAGTTCATACTGGCTCATGAAGGGCAATTCCTGACTTCGTGTTTAGAGATTGTGAGTTGGTTGAAAATGGCCAAGTAGGAGTATTTACACCAGAGAAATCAGCAAATGATGCAAATCAGGGCTTTCTTTTTCTTCTGGAGTGCTAATTATTAAACATTTACCAACAAAACACTGCTTTCATCCATTCATCCATCCATCTAACAAGTTTTTATTGAAGTCTAATGTGTGCTAGCTAGATCTTGCGATAAACTTTGAGGGTACAAAGACAACTTACAGTCTGTGCCATAAAACAGCTTATAGCTTAGTTTACTAAAATGTATGGACCAGTTAAAATTCTAGCCTATCCCAGCTGAGTTAGATGGTCCTTGATGGTGCCAGATTCTAAAAAACTCTATTAGACAATGAAATGGAATCTAAAAAAAAATTGCCCTTTTTTTTGAAAGTATAAAGACTAACTGTTGAAATATTTGATTTGGTGATTTTACAGGAGCGTGGCACACTCACTCAGCTATTTTTTTTTTTTTTTTTTTTTTTGTGGTATGCGGGCCTCCCTCCGCTGCGGCCTCTCCCGTCGCGGAGCACAGGCTCCGGACGCGCAGGCCCAGCGGCCATGGCTCACGGGCCCAGCCGCTCCGCGGCACGCGG
>NC_041228.1:56603193-56609860 GCF_002837175.3 Physeter macrocephalus | reverse complement strand
CCCGGGCGCGCAGGCCCAGCGGCCATGGCTCACGGGCCCAGCCGCTCCGCGGCACGCGGGATCCTCCCAGACCGGGGCGCGAACCCGGTTCCCCTGCATCGGCAGGCGGACGCGCAACCGCTGCGCCACCAGGGAAGCCCGGCTCAGCTATTTTTTAAATTAAACTTTTATTTGGAGATAACTGTAGAGTCACATGAAGTTGTAAGAGATAATACAGAGAGATTCCATGTATCCTTTATCCACTGTCCTTTACTACTTTATCATATTGTGCAAAACTACAGCACAATATCACCATCAGGATGTTGACACTGATACAATCAAGAAACAGCACATTTCCATCACTTCAAGGACCCCTCATATTGACCTATTACAGCCACACCCCCTCACCTCCCACTCTGACCCTCTCCTCAACCCCCGGCAACTACTACATAGTCTGTTTTTCATTTCTGTAGTATTGTCATCTCAAAAATGTTAAATACATGGAATTGTACAGTGTGTAACATTTGGGAATTGGCTTTTTTTTTCACCCAGCATAATTCACTGGCAAGTCCGTTTTATTGCTGAGTAGTATTCCATGGTATGGATGTTCCACAGCTTATTTAATCATTCATCTACTGAAGGTCATTTGGCTGCTTCCAGTTTTTGGCTATTATGAATCAAACTGCTATAAAACATTCATGTATAGCTTTTTGTGTCAATATAAGTCTTCATTTCTCTGGGATGAATGCCTCTTAGTACAATTGCTGGGTCATATGGTAGCTGCCTGTTTAGTTTTTTGTTTATTTGTTTGTTTTTTAAAATATTTATTTTTATTTATTTGGTTGAGCCGGGTCTTAGTTGCGGCAGGTGGGCTCCTTAGTTGTGGCTTGCAGGCTCCTTAGTTGTGGCATGCAAACTCTTAGTTGCAGCATGCATGTGGGATCTAGTTCCCTGACCAGGGAACGAACCTGGGCCCCTGCATTGGGAGCACAGAGTCTTATCCACTGCACCACCAGGGAAGTCCCGCATGTTTAGTTTTTTAAGAAACTGTTGTACAGAGTGGCTGCAACATTTTACATTTCCATCTGCAAATATATGAATGATTCAGTTTCTCTGCATCTTCTCCAGCATTCAGTGTTGTCACTATTTTTTTTTATTTTAGCCATTCTGATAGACGTAGTAATATCTTATTGCAGTCGTAATTTGCATTTCCCTGATGGCTAATGATTTTGAATATCTTTCCATGTGTTTATTTGACTATCTGTATATCCTCAGTGAAAGGAGGTCTGTTCATGTCTTTTGCCCATGTTTTACTTTGATCACTTGGTTTTTTTCTACTGTTGAGTTCTGAAAATTTTTATATATTTTAGATATTAGCCTTTTGTTGGGTATGTGGTTTGCAAATATTTTCTCCCACTCTTTAGCTTGCCTTTATATTCTCTTAGAGTCCTTTGCAAATAAAAGTTTTTAATTTTAAAAGAGTCCAATTTACAATTTTTCTTTTATTAACTGTACTTTTGGTGTCAAATCTGAGACCTCTTTGCCTAGCCCTACATTGCAAAGTTTTCCCCCTATGTTTTCTAGTTGTATATTTTACATTTAAATTCATGAGACATTTTGAGTTAATTTTTATATAAGTATGAGACTTAGGTTAAGGTTTTTTTTTTTTTCCTTTGGAGGTCCAATTGCTCCACCAGTTTGTTGAAAATGTTATCTTTTCCTACACTGAATTGCTTTTACACCTTTATCAAAAATCAGGCATTTTTGTGTATGTCGATTTCTAGGTTCTCTATTCTGTACTATTGATCTATATGACCATCTCTCTGCAAATAGACACATATGGATTACTATATGACTTGAAATTTATTCTTCTACTTTATCCTTTCTTTTTTCAAAATTGTTTTAGCTATTCTAGTTCCTTTGCCTTTCCATTTAATTTTAGAATACTATTACGTACAACTACAAAATATCTTGTTGGGATTTTGATAGTAAGTATGTTAAACCTGTATCTCAATTTGGGAGAATTGATCTCTTCATTTATTCAGATATTCTTTGATTTCCTTCATTAGTTTTGTAGTTTTTAGGACATAAGTCCTATGCATGTTTTGTTAGATTTATACTTAAGTATACATTTTCTGCTTTGAGCAATTGTAAGTGATACTGTATTTTTAATTTCAGTGTCCATTGCTAGCATACAGAAATACAATTGTATGTTTATCTTGTATCCTGTGACTGCACTTAACTCACTTGTTAGTTCTAGGAGGGAGTGTGTGTGTGTGTGTGTGTGTGTGTGTGTGTGTGTGTGTGTGTGTAGATTCCTTGGAATGTACTACATAGGCAATTATGTCATCTGCAAATAAGGCCAGTTCTTTTCCTTTCCAACATGTATGTCTTTAGTTCATTTTCTTGCCGTATTGCATTGACTAGAACTTCCAGCAGTATGTGGAATAAGAGTGTTGAGAACAGACATCCTTGTCTTGTTTCCAATTTTACAGGGAAAGCAGTTTCTCACCATTAAATATAATATTAGTTGCTATTTATCAGGTTTGGGAAGGTGCTTCTATTCCTATTTTTCTTAGAGTTTTTTCATGAATGAGTGCTGAATTTTGTCAAATGCTTTTTCTGCATTGATATGATCATATGATTTTTCTTTAGACTGTCAATGTGGTAGATTGCAGTGACTGATTTTCAAACATTGAATCATCCTTGCATCTCTAAAATAAATGCCATTTAGCCATAATGTAAAACTTGTTTTATATATTGCTGAATTCTATTTGCTAATATTGTGCTAAGGATTTTCAATTTTATATTCATGAGAGATATGGCTTGGTAGTTTTCTTTTTTTGTACTGTCTTAGCCTGGTTTTGGTATCTGGGTAATATTAACTTCAAGAGCAGAAAAGCCTATTGTATTTACACATATTTTTGCTTACCATGTGCTTTCTTCTTTCCTAACATTTCAAGATTCCTTCATTTATTGTTTAGAGTACTTCTTTTAGCAATTATTTTAGGGTAGATCTGCTCACAGCATATTCTCTTAGTTTTCTTCCACTTAAGAATGCCTTTATTTTTAGTTCATTACTGAAGGATATTTTTGCTAAGTATAAATGCTGGGTTGATAGCTCTTTTCTTTCAAGTGATGAAATATATTGTCATTTTTTTCTTAATGGTTTCTGCTGAGAAACCTACTGTCACTCAGGTTGTTTTTCCCCTATAGGTAAGGAATCATTTTTCTCTGGCTGCTTCCAAGATTTGTCTCAGACAAAGAAAACTTTCAGATGTGTAATTATGGTATATCTTGATGTGACAGTTAATTGTATCTGTCAACTTGGTTAGGCCACATTACCCAGATAGTTGGTCAAATATTATTCTAGATGTTTCTGTGAAGATATTTTTCTAGATGAGATTAACATTTAAATCAGTAGACTTTGAGTAAAGCACATTAGCCTCCATAATCCTCCATAATCCTGATTGGATGGGTAGACCTTATCCAATCAGTTGAAGCCCTTAATAGAAAAAGGACTGACCTCCCCTGAGGCAGAGGAAATTCTGCCAGCAGGCTGCCTTCAGACTTGAACTACAACATCAGCTCTTCCCTAGGTCTACAGCCTACTGGCCTACTGTGCCAATTTTGGACCTGTCAGCCTCCACAGTCATGTGAGCTAATTCCTTAAAATAAATCTCTCCAAGAGACAGAACCAACAGGATGTATGTGTACGGGTGTATGTGTGTATGTATTCTCTATATGTGTGTGTATTATATATACATATATATTTGTAAGTGTATATATGTGTGTGTATTATATATATATAATACACACACATATATACATGCATATAGGTTACACATATATATTTGTGTTATATATACTTGTATATATAACACACATATATGTAAAATATATATATATATATATAAATGCACACACATTCTATTAGTTCTGTATCTCTGAGAAAGAGAGAGATTTATTTTAAGGAATTGGCTTACATTATTGTGGACACTGTCAAGTCCAAAATCTGCAAGGTAGACAGAACCAATAGGATGTGTGTGTGTGTGTGTGTGTGTGTGTGTGTGTGTGAGAGAGAGAGAGAGAGAGAGAGAGAGGGAGGGAGAGAGAGAGAGAGAGAGAGAGAGAGAGAGAGAGAGAGAGAGAGAGAGAGGGAGGGAGGGAGGGAGGGAGGGAGGGAGGGAGGGAGGGAGAGAGAACCTTAACTAATACATTTGGCATGGGTTTTTTTAGATTTATTCTATTTGAGGTTCGGTGAGTATCTTAAAGCTGTAGGGCTAAGTCTCTTGCCAATAATGGTTTTTAGCCATTATTCAGCCTTCTCTCTCTTCTCTCCTTCCAGTGATCTGATGACACAAATGCTAGATCTTTTCCTATAGTCCCATAGGTCTCTGAGGCTCTGTTCATTTCTTTTTAGCCTATTTCCTCTCTGTTGTTCAGGCTCAGTAATTTCTATTGTTCTATCTCCCAGTTCACGAATTCTTTCCTCTGACCCCTCCAGACTGCTCTTTTGTCCATACACTGAGCTTTTTATTTAGGTAATTGTATTTTTCAGTTCTGAAATTTCCACTCGGTTCTTTTCATACCTTCTATGTCTTTGCTGAAGCTTTCTATTTTTCTTTCGTTTCAAGCATGTTCATAATTTTTCACTGAATCATTTTTATCCTGACTGCTTTTAAATCTTTGTCAGATAATCCTAACATCTCTGTTGTCTTGGTGTTAGCCTCTACTGGCCTTTTTCATTCAGTTTGAGATCTTGTTTTTTTTGTAGTATGCGTGACTTTCAATTGAAACCTGGACATTTTTGTATTGTGTGATGAAACTCTGGATGTCATTTAACCCTCCTGTCTTAACTGGCTTTCCTTGACATGCCTCTGGCGAGGTAAGTGGGGAGGTCCTGTCTGGTTACCGCAAAGTGGAGGCAGAAGTCAAGGTCCCCCAAATGGTGAGTTGACATCTGAGGTTGGGGGCTCCTGCTGGTTGGGGTGGGAGTTCCAGTTCTCCACTTGGGCTCCACTGGAGGGGTCATTACTGCCCAATGGGATGAAAAATCTAGGCCCCCTACTTGGTCTTCTCTGGAACACCCCGGTGGGGCCCTCATAGCTTCATGAGGGTAGAGGTCTAGACTCCCCACTGTCCTTGTGTTGGTGTGAGTGGGGCTGGGCCCACAGTTTTTTCTGTGGTGTTCGGCTGAAGTAGAATGGTTATTGTCTAAAAGTTTTCTGTCTTCCCAGGTTGTCCCTTTCCTGTCTTTGGGCTAAGAGAGAGCAGGCTTTTTTGTTGTTTGTTAGAGCTTTTTTTGTCTGCGCCGTTGGCATCTCCTGTTTGCCAGCTTCTTCAGCAACAAGTCGGGGGTACAGGAAGCAAAAAGAAAACCCAGGGAACTCACCCCTATTATTCTTCTGGTCCTGAGGTCTCTAGCCAGTCTGCCTTCTCTCCATTTTTCACCTTTATGTTAGTTTTATATAAAATGTCCAGAAGTTTTAGTTGTTCTTAGGAGAAGGAATAGGGAAAAGTATATTTACCCCAACTTCTGGAAAACTGGTCTCCCACTCAGCTATTTTTTTTTTAACTACTTTGTCACCTTAGGGATAAAAAATAAAAAACAAAACGAAACGAAAACCCCCAAAAAACAAAAACAGAAAAACCCACCACTGGATCCCAACAAATCAGTTGATATTCTTGCCATAATTATGAAGCATCAAATATTTTGCTTATAAAAACATGATTTTTCCTAGATTAACTGCAAAGAATTTACTGATAATATCTGTAGAGAAGATTTTGGGTTTTGTGATCTTTGCTTCATTCTTTATTTACAGGACATAGAATAGTTTTTAAATTAGAATATCAACTTCTCTACCTACAGTTAGATAAAAGCATGGATGCTAATGATTTGGGTGTCCTATCAGTCTGCCTTTCTAAATGTATAGTAGTGCCACCTGAGAAGCCACGAAAAGAGCTTGAAGGAAAAATAAATCATAAAGTTGTTTTCAACAAGTTATTTTTCAGTTTACAGAGTAGCTTGGTACAGACTATACTCAGCTGTATAGGTAGACCTGTATAGTCTGTACACAGATGGGGCCAAATCTATGGTAGGCAAAAATTTTAGAATAGTAACCCTTATTTAGTGGAATATTCCAAATATATCATTCTCTGGGAATATCTTCCCTCAGTCTGCTTGTTGATTTACTCAGAGTGTGGTAAAAATGATAGGGTGGAAAAATGAGAACATTATACAGCAAGAGCAACAATAAAATATAGTTGTTTGAATACTTATCTTTCTGGACAATTCTAGCGTGAAATGGCAAGTGATAACAATTTGCTCTAATATATAGATAAATGCCTTACGTGGGAGATTTCATTGAATTATTTTTCTTCCTTGATTGGGGAAAAAAGATATACCTTCAGGGTAAAAATTTTGGTAAGCTGAATGAATAGTTATCTTAATGATAAAGAGCAGTTCATAAAGTTGGCTTTAAAAATATCATTTGTATTATACATGTAATTTTTCAACATTTTAAAACTTCACATTTCAAAATAATTTTTTCATGCAATCTCTATAATCATTATTTTTATTATTTTTACTTTTTATTTTTTATTTTTTATTTTTTGTGGTACATGGGCCTCTCACTGTTGTGGCCTCTCCCGTTGCGGAGCACAGGCTCCGGACGCGCAGGCTCAG
>NC_041228.1:56602614-56603098 GCF_002837175.3 Physeter macrocephalus | reverse complement strand
ACGCGCAGGCTCAGCGGCCATGGCTCACGGGCCCAGCCGCTCCGCGGCATGTGGGATCCTCCCGGACCCGGGCACGAAGCCGTGTCCCCTGCATCGGCAGGCGGATTCTCAACCACTGTGCCACCAGGGAAGCCCTATAATCATTATTTTTAATAGCTGCACAATATTCCTTTGGGCAGTATATCATAATTCATTAAATAGTCCATTATTGCTAAACATTTAACTCGCAACATTTCACTTTTATAAATAATAAGATGAGTGGCAAGTTTTTGTACATAGCTTTCACCCTACCCACTATTTTGGATTACTTTCTTTTTTTTTTTTTAACATCGTTATTGGAGTATAATTGCTTTACAATGGTGTGTTAGTTTCTGCTTTACAACAAAGTGAATCAGTTATACATACACATATGTTCCCATATCTCTTCCCTCTTGCGTCTCCCTCCCTCCCACCCTCCCTATCCCACCCCTCTAGGTGGTCACAA
>NC_041228.1:56584336-56601670 GCF_002837175.3 Physeter macrocephalus | reverse complement strand
TGATATCTCATTGTAGTTTTGATTTGCATTTCTCTAATGATTAATGATGTTAGGCATTCTTTCATGTGTTTGTTGGCAATCTGTATATCTTCTTTGGAGAAATGTCTATTTAGGTCTTCTGCCCATTTTTGGATTGGGTTGTTTGTTTTTTTGTTATTGAGCTGCATGAGTTGCTTATAAATTTTGGAGATTAATTTCTTAAGCTAGAGCCCATGAAATAGTATTACTGAACTGATGGTATGATGATTCTTATGACTCATAATAAGAACTGCTAAATTATTTCCCAACAGACTTGAATGGCTTTGTAACACCACCAACAATGTTAAGAGAAGAGGAGCTTGTCTGCATCCTTTCCAGCAAGTCACTGTTATTGAAAAAAAGAAAGTGACTTTAGAGTTGAAATATTAATTGCTTAATTTGCAATGCTTGAGTTAGCAGTTGTTTACTAGTTTTATTTTTTTGCATGAAATATCTGTGGTTGACCTTTGCCATTCATCTCCTCGGATTTGGGGATTATAGTAAATCAATTTGAATGAATTCTTTATAATACTTAAAATATTACCCTGCAAATTGTTTTCCAAATCAGTCTTTAATATTTTTTAATGTAATAAGGTTTTCATTTCTATAAAGTTAAAATTTCTGATTCTTTTCTTTGTGTTTTGTTCAGTTTATTCTAGGCTAAGAATATCATTCACTATAATTCTGCTTTTTTCTTTTTATATTTATGTATGTTTTAAACTTTCTATCCAGTATAATCTAGTTAAGTGTTTGTTTTGAGTGGAAGGGCAAAGTTGATGTGGTTTTTTTTGAAAATTGCTAAGAATTTATCTCACTATGATTTCATGAATAATCCTGCCCTTCATTCTTGATTTATCATGTGAGAAATTCTTAGTTCTGCCAAGTCCTCTGCCTGTCTATTTCAGCCCACTGATCCCTATTTAACCTTGAGCCATTACGGTTTTAACTACTGCAGGAATACAGAAAATAGCATGCAGTCATTCATGACTACTTGTTCAATGCCTATACTTCTTCAATGAATATAGACTACTTGTTCAATGAATATAGAATCTGACAGGGCTAGCAGCCCTCATCACTAATTTTTAAGAATTTTCCCTAATATTCTCTCTCATGTGTGTTATTCTCCACCCTCCCCAACATTTTGTTTTGAACAATTTCAAATCTGCAGAGAAGCTGAAAGAAGGCTACAATGAACACCTGTATACCCTTCACCTGGATTCAACAATTACTAACATTTTGTCACATTTTATTTTCTCTCTACATATTTGTACACAACAGTACATGTAAACACACTTTTTATTTTTCTGAACTCTTTGAAAGTAACCTGGAGACATCATGACACCTCATCTCTAAATATTTCAGTATACATCTCTTAAGAACAAAGCCATTCTCCTTTATAGCCACAATACATTATTATATTCAATATTATTATCCACTACACAGTCAATATTTAAATTTCCTCAATTCATCCACAGTTAACTTTATAGCTTAAAAATAATCCGACCAAGAATCCTCCATTACATTTAGTTGATGTCATGTCTCTTTAATCTCTTTTAATACAGGTCCTCTGACCATCTTTTTCTTTCTCTCTTCACCTCACTCTCTTCCCCCCTCCCTTCCTTCCTTCCCTCCCTCCCTTCTCCTCTCCTCTTCTACCTTCTTCTTTCTCTCACTCTCTCTCTCACTCTTTCTCTCCATCTGTCTATCTCTCTCTAACCTTCATGACATGACATTGTTTAAAGGTCCAGGCCGGTTGTTTCACAGAATATTTTAAACTTTGGATTTCTCTGACAATTTCCTCACTTGAGTATTATTTTTAATAAATTTTGGAATTATTCTAAGCTCCAGTCTCATCTCTTCCTCTCTTCGTGTACAATTCTACCTTCAAAATCCTATTGGAATTTTGATCCTGTTGTAATTATATAAATAAAATTCTGAAGTAGTCTCTGAAGTAGTCCAGAGAAAACTGCACTGACTCTTACAACAAATTTATGAAGAATGGATATTTTTATATAATTTTAAAGTCTTCTTCTTCTTCTTCTACATCTTCTTTTGTAACTCAAAAATTTTAAAAATTCTTCATATAGACCACATACTTAGTAGTATTATTTTGTAACAGTTACATTATTTTGCAATTGAGAATTTTTTAAAGTTATATTCTCTTACTAGCTATAAACTGGAGTCACCCTCTAACTAGAGGGCAACTGCATTCTTCTTTTTTTTTTTTTTTTTGGTACGCGGGCCTCTCACTGTTGTGGCCTCTTGCGTTGCAGAGCACAGGCTCCAGGCGCGCAGGCTCAGCGGCCATGACTCACGGGCGCAGCCGCTCCGCGGCATGTGGGATCTTCCCGGACCCGGGGCACAAACCCGTGTGCCCGGCATCGGCAGGCGGACTCTCAACCACTGCGCCACCAGGGAAGCCCTGCATTCTTCTTTTTATTGGTCTTATTTGCAGGCACTTTACTAAACTCTAGAATTACTTCTATTAATTTCTCATTATTTAAATTTTTCTAGGTATGCAATCAAAATATCTGTTTACAATAATAATAATTTTATCTCTTCTTTCTCATGTACGCATTATCTATGTGACCAAAATGTTCTAAAACACTATTAAATATGAATATGATAGTGATCGTTCTTCTCTCTTAAAGACACTGAGAAAAGACGCTTCTAAAAGAATTCCAAAAACATTTTGAACAAAAGCAGCCTTTCTGAAAGCCGGGAATTACAATTACTTAATAACCATACCAGTATTTTAATTTACAACTCTCCTTTGATGGAATAAATTCTTGTATTTTTTTGTTTAAACGTTTAATTTTGGATACACTTCATGTGTCTACTTTAGCCGCAATCCAGCACATTTTTTTTCAAAGAACTTTTAAAATAAAAGTAATGCATACACTGAGAAAATACAAAGTATTTTGTATTACTTTGTGTCTATAATCAGATGTACATACTTAATAGACAATGCCCAGGGTGTAAGTCAAGTTGCTGACAAACCAAGTGTTAGCAGCTGCCTGGCACACGGCCATCTCTACCCCCATCCCTGCTCTACCCCAGCCCTACCTCTACTGTCAGCACTGCTGCCCCAGAATCCCACACAAGCCACATCACCTCTCTTCCTTACATCACCATTTTTTCTCCCTTAAAAAGATCATGTACAAGCCATGTTTTCTCTTCCAACAAACACAAACATCAGTCATCACAGGAGGCTGTTACTCAGGGCATGAGGGCCTTCACACAGGTTCTGCTTCCACAGGCTGACACGCTTTCCTACGAATCTCACGAAAATCACTCCTCACCTCACTAAGACAAGTACTGACTGAGAAGACTGCACTATAAGAAATGAAGTGAAATGAGATTTAATAAAGCTTCAGTTTTTTGAAGCTTTATGTCATTGAAAAGAACTAAGTTTCCTGTTGACTCTCACAAATCCCTCCCTACATTCTCACCCTACTTATTCCTCTGGTTAAACTCGTTTTCCTTTCCTTATCAGCGTCAAGAGTAGGAAAGTTCAGGACTTCCCTGGTGGTCCAGTGTTTAAGACTTTGTGCTCCCAATGCAGGGGACATGGGTTTGATCCCTGGTCGGGGAACTAAGATCCTGCATGCTGCATGGTGCAGCCAAAAAAAAAAGAGTACGAAAGTTCATCTTATTAGCTCTTTGTGCTGTTTTTGCTTTCTTTGAATAAATGGTATTAAACTGGTCCAGCTTTGGGTATCAGAAGGGTCAGGGGACACCACATCATCACCTGCATGACACAGGCCTGGAGGGGAGGAAAATGGACATGGACGAGGGACAAACAGGAGAAGCTGGAGTTTTGGAAAGTCCATGGCAAAAGCAGCAGCTCTGGGGAAGGGTCGACGTCACCAGTAAAGTACAAACAAGGGGCAGGGCAATGCAAAGGCCAATGGCAGCTCCAGGTAATGCAGTGGAGGGCAGTGGGGCATCCCTGGGAACGGAACATGCGTACAGCTCATTTCCTGAGGTCAGAGTGTTAGATGCAGAGTACAGCACTAACTAGAAAAATACATCTAAGGTTGCCATAGAGGAATGAGTGATGGTCAGACAGTGTCTAGAGCTTGGACAGTGGGGATGGATGGCCTCGGTTGGAATCCTGGATCTTGTTTTGTTAGCTGTTTGATCTTAGCATCTTTCTTAACTTCTCTAGTGGTTTGGTTACCCATATCCAGAAAATGGTGATAACAAATCTCATAGAGTTGTAGAGACTAAATGAATCAACATACGTAAAGTGTTTGGAACCATGCTTGGTGTAGAGTAAGTGCTATATGTGTATTAGTTATTATTTCTAAAGTCATTATAAAAATTATTCTTTAGGCACAGAGTTTCCAGGTTGAATAAGAAACCCCATATACCAGACCTGGGCACAAACTGTGCAAACGAAGCTACTATTTTAGGGACATTGTCCCTAAAATCTAGACAGCTTTATAGTTTTCAACCAACAGACTTTCCAAATCCCAGTACAAGGAGAGAGTTGGAGAGAAAGCTGAAAATTATCTACTTGGCTATTCTTCCCTGGTTTGTTTGTTTTTTGTTTTTTTTTTTTTTTTGTGGTATGCGGGCCTTCCTCTGTTGTGGCCTCTCCCGTTGCGGAGCACAGGCTCCGGACGCGCAGGCTCAGCGGCCATGGCTCACGGGCCCAGCCGCTCCGCGGCATGTGGGATCCTCCCATACCGGGGCGCGAACCCGGTTCCCCTGCATCGGCAGGCGGACGCGCAACCACTGCGCCACCAGGGAAGCCCTTCCCTGGTTTCTGAGGGGTGACATTCCTGCCAAGTGACAGGATGCTCCCTGTGGATAGGTAGGGTGGGGAAAGACTGACAAATAGTATGTTTCTAAGGATACATTTTATTGCCAATGTATTACACTTTGGCTACATTATGGGTTAAACATGGTTTTGTTTTCTTTATTATCCTTTGAAGTGACCTTAATAACTTTGCTTCCATGGGGAGAACATACATTGAATTCCATAATAAATGATTCATAAATAAGGACAATCCATTTGTTGGGGAATTTATGTATGTCTGAAAGAAGTTTAATAATATCTAAAAGGGCCTGCAATAGGACTGCTCAGTAAAATTCCAGAGAATTTTCAAAGAGCAAAATCCTGTGAAACCAGAAAGCCCAACACCAGAACCCAGTATCAGCTTAACCAGGTCCCTTCTTTATAAACTGCAGTCTCTGTATTGGGGCAGATTGATCTTGGCAATCCAACTGTATTGCCAAGTTCTATAATTATAGCATCTCCTCCAAAATGTGTTCAAAATTTGGTTCTAAGCCACAGCTCTGCCCACATTCCTTTACTACTTCCGACCATGACACCCAGAACTGATGTTTTGAAAAACACATTTTAAATCCTCTTTATAACCATGTTCATCAACTGGGCTAAAAGTCTTAAAGACCAGCCACCTTCTAAACTCATCCGGCCTCAGGGTTTGCCAGAGCTGGGCACCCCCCTGCAGCCACCAGGAGTGTCCTCTACCTGGAACCCCTGTCCTGCAGAAGAGCTTGTTAGATCATGAATCATGAAGCAAGTGCAGTATTCAAGGGCCATATTGAGTGGGATTTGCTACAAGGGTACTCTTCCTTATGAGTATCACTACAAGGCTGAAAAGAAAGCTATAAATTACTAGTAACTGGCAGGTGTCATAGGCCCACAGTTCCTTTCCTTTGCCCAGGCACTTGCTCCCATCAAAGAACTTCATAAAAATAAAAGTCTCGGGCTCCCCTGGTGGCGCAGTGGTTGAGAGTCCGCCTGCCGATGCAGGGGACGCGGGTTCGTGCCCCGGTCCGGGAGGATCCCACGTGCCGCGGAGCGGCTGGGCCCGTGAGCCATGGCCGCTGAGCCTGCGCGTCCGGAGCCTGTGCTCCGCAGCGGGAGAGGCCACAGCAGTGAGAGGCCCGCGTACCCTCCCAAAAAAAATAAAAAGAAAGTCTCTACCCTTTGGTTACTTCAGGCTATTTGTTGTTTGTCTACAAACTAGGTTGTATGGTAGAAATCACTGAGAAATGAAAACCATATTTAACCACCAACTATCCATTTGATGAAAAGAAACAGCATCCAAAAGAACATCGTAACAGAATTTCAAGAATACTCATATCCAGCAAAAGACAGAAAGTTGGTTTATTTATGTTGGTTCTCGCTAAAGGCATGTCATACCTAGAGATGGGGTTCGAACAGAAGAACTCAGGTCACTGTTTCTGGTCTCAGGTTTGAATTTTATCAGTTAAACTCTATAAGCATTTACTCAGTACCTACTTAGAGAAGTCCTTGTATTAGCATCAGGAAATAGAGATAAGACAATAATGACAGCTAAATTTTGCATGCTTACTGTATTCCAGGTACTCTACAATGCATTTTCTCATTTAATCCTTACAATAATCCCAGGAAGGAGTTATTATTATTATCCCCATTTATGATGAAAAAACTATAGCAAGGAGACCTTAAATGACCTGCCCAAGGAAACATGGCGGTAAATGACTGGAGGTCTATCAGGCAGTCTAACTCAGAGCCCTAGTTCTTAACCACTGAGTAATACTGTCTCTCACAGTCCCTGACCTAAGGAGTTTAATCTAGAGGAAGTTTACATCTAAAGCCATGACAATGCAAGTACAGACATTATGACATAAAGCGGGATAAGGTAAATACTATAAAAGGTGCAGAAGGTTCTGAGATTCACATCTAGTGCGAAGGAGCAGTGAAGCTCCCGTGGGGAATCAGGACCTCAAATGGACTTTAAAAGATGCTTAGGTCTTAGGTGATGCAAGGGTGGTGATGATGATGGAGGAAGAGCCAGTCTCCTAGTCTTCTAGGAGGAAGGAACAGTGTGGGTGGGTTCAGGAAGAGGGCAGGAGCAGGGAGGGTGACAGCAAATAGTACAGTGGGGCTGGAAGTTAAGGGACATGTAGGGAAGAAGAGGGAGAAGGAAATGGAAAATACCACTGGCAACATGACTGCAGAAAGTTCCTAATTCCAGGCTCAGAAATGTATCTGGAATTTTGCAAACAGTAGGACACCATTATAAACTTTTAAGTCAGGAATTCCTCTTGACAGAATGGAATCATAATGGTACTGGAGAGGGTGGGATGGAATCTTAAAGACTTGGAAACTGAATGGTTGTTGGGGGGAGGGGAGGACAATGGCACTTGCACTGGGTTGAATGGTGGCGTCCCCACAAAATACATCCATGTCCTAATCCCTGACCTTATTTGGAAAAAATGTCTTTGTAGATGCAATTAAGTTGAGGATCCTGAGATGAGATCATCTTGGATTATCTGTGTGGGCCCTATACCCAACAATAAGTGCCCTTATAAGAGCAAGGCAGGGGAAGATTTGAGACAGAGAGAAAAGATGTAGAGAAGAAGAGGAGGCAAGGTGGCCATGAAGGCAGAGATTGGAGTGATGAGGCCACAAGTCAAGGAATGCCAACAGCCACCAGACTCTGTTAGAGGCAAAGGACGGACTCTCCCCTGAGGCCCCCCCAGAGGGAACACAGCTCTGCTGGATATTTGGAACTCTGGCCTCTAGAACTGTGAGAGAATATATTTCTGTAGTTTTAAGTCATCCGATTTGTGGTAATTTGTATGGCGGCCCTAGGAAATGAATAAAAGCATTCTTACTATAAGATAGAAAAGTCTGGAAGAGAGCTGATTTTGAGAAGTGCTTAAAAACTGATCAATATGATTTACACGGTTTGTAGAAAATATATGGCCCATAGGATAAGACAGTGAGTTGGGCAGAAAAAGTAGGGCAGGATCTCTTCCTTCCCCATATCCTAGTTCATTATCATTAGTTTTGCCTTAGTGTTCATCTAGGTGTGTAATACATGAGCTTGCTTTAAAGGCACATTCTTGGACCCCATATCTCCAGATTCTGATCCCTTTGGTCAGGGGTGGGCTCAGGAATACAGTTTCAAAAGCATCCCAGGTGAGTCTGACACAAGTGACCCTTTAACATAGAAGTCAGCAAACTTTTTCTATGAAGGGCCAGATAGTAAATATTTTAGGATTTATGGGCCATAAAGTCTCCGTTGCAAGTACCTGAATCTGCTATTGTGGTACAAAAGCAGCCACTGACAATATATAACAAATGAGAGGGGCTGCATTCCAATAGAATTTTATTAGGCACACTGAAATTTGAATTTCATATAATTTTCATGTGTCACGAAATATTTTTCTTTAATGTTTTCCCCCCTCAACCGTTTAACAATCTACGAAAACAGGTGGTGAGCCAGATTTGGTCCACGGGCCATAGTTTGCCAATCCCAGCTTTAGCATGCTGTAGTTGGCAAATTGCTGCTTTAAATGTTAGAGCCGAGATTTTTCTAGCCAGTGGCATGTCACGAAGCAGCAGGAGAGAGAGGAGTGGTGAACATCTGATGCACCAGGATCATCCCCAGCATGCTGGCAGCCTATGCTAAAGCAGCAGCCGTGATGTGCATTCACACTGCGAAAGGGTGTCACTCATGCGAACATGATCCTCCAGGCGTGCCATGGACTTAAAAATAGACTGAGGGCCATTGTGCTGGAGCAGTGATGGGCAAACCCAGTGTACAGGCTGGAGCCTGCATGAGAAAGCTTGGTTTCCAATGGTTTCATTCCACCTTTCTCTCCCACTGAAGAATGTCTTGGAGAATGCAAGGGAGTAGGAGGGATGACAGAGATGATCCCAAGTTCACTCTAAATTTTAAGTCCTTTATAAATTTCAATTTGTTAAATGCAATTAGCAACAAACGACTTTCAATATATTTCACAATGTCGAACTGTAACCTGCCACTAAAAATATTAGAGAATTGCTACTTTGTTAGAGAAGGCAGGTTGCCTTCTCCCTTCCTAGGCAATCATCACTGCTGTCTCCTCTCTGTTCCTCTGGCTTTGAGTTAGTCCAGCTGCATAGATTTATTTGCAAACTTCCTCTATATGGGTTGTAGACAGAAGCAAGTAAACATAACAGAAATCCATGACCGAACCAAGATTCAGTAAGATCTCAACAGGCTGAAACTCCCGGCTCAAAATAATAAGATGAAATTTAACTAGGACAAATGTAATTGTCTGCATTTACATTTAAAGAGATTTGATTATAAAAGCACAAGTTGGAGGAGAGACTTTATGAGCAGCTGTGTGATGCACCAGTTCACAGGATAAAGGCCTCAGGGATGTTTTTAACTACAGTCTCAACAAGAGCTAGTGAGCTGGGGCTGCTAAAGTACTTAATATAATTTTTGGCTGCATTAACGCAATTACAACGTCCAGATGAATACAAGAGTCCACTGTGCTCTGAAGTAATCAGATGACATGTAGAGTCCTTTGGCAATGTTGGGCATTAGGTTTTAAAAGGAACATGAAAATAAAAGAGTAGGAAAGGTATTTAGTAATAGGAGTGTAAACAAAGGAGGAAGAACAGGGTAAGAGAGAAACTGAAAAATATATTTCATTGAGAATATTTGAAGGGGTTGAAGTTGTCAGCAGTGCTTTTGAGGAAGCACTTGGAAATATTTGGAAACAAAAGAAACATCACATTTTGAAAGCTGAACTACACAATCAAAGCATAATGGGTCAAAGCCATAAATGCATAAAGTCTATACATCTGGCTCCTGGAAAGCAGACCTGAAGGTACAAGGTAGAACATAATGTGCGCTCCAGCAGAGGTGTGGACGTCTACCAGGAGGCAGGAGCAAAAGTGAGCCACAGAAGCAGACACTCGTCTTGCCCATCCTGCACTGCACAGGGAGAGAAGGCCTGTCCATCAGAGAAAGATGAGCACATTCTATTATTGGGGTCTGAAGTCATTTCATAATTTAAATCATACGACTCAAGTCTCTTCTTGTCCTTATTCCATGTTCTAGCAACCTGGTTAAGCCAGGGATAATATGACCTTGATTCAGCTTGCCTACCCGGAGAGAATGTAATACATTGCTTATTTGAAAAATTAATAAACTTTATTTTTTAGAATGGTTATAGGCTCACAGCAAAACCAAGTGGAAAGCACAGCAAGTTCCCATATACCCTCCACCCCACCTCCTACCACACGGACAACCTCACCCACTATTGGCATCCCCTGTTACAGTGGTACATTTGTTACAATCGATGAACCTACGCTGACACATCATTATCACCCAAAGTCCACAGTTTATATTAGGGTTGACTCTTGGTGTTGTACATTCCTCATGGGTTTTCACAACTGCATGATGACCCATATGCACCCCTGTAGTATCATACAGCACAGACTTGCTCCAAAAATCCTCCGTGCTTTGCTTATTCATCCTTCCCTTGCTCTTGGAAACCACTGATCTTCTTACTGTCTCCACAGTTTTGCCTTTTCCAGAATGTCCTATAGTCAGAATCACACAGTATGTAGCCTTTTCAGAATGGCTTCTTTCACTTAGTAACATGCATTTCAGGTTCCTCCATGTCTTGTCATGGCTTGAGAGCTCATTTCTTTTTAGTGCTGAATAATATTCCATTGTCTGGATGAATCCCAGTTTATTTATCCATTCACCTACTGAACCACATCTTGGTTGCTTCCAAGTTTTGGAAATGATAAATAAAGCTGCTATAAACATCTGTGCGCATGTTTTTGGATGAACTGAACACAAGTTTTTAACTTCTTTGGGTAAATACCAAGGAGTGTGTTTGCTGGATCATATGGTAAGAGTATGTTTAGTTCTGTAAGAAACTGCTAAACTGTCTTCGAAGTGGCTGTGCCATTTTGCATTCCTAGGAATGAATGAGAGTTCCTGTTGCTCCACATCCTCCCCAGCATTTGGTGTCGCCAGTGTCCCAGATTTTGGCCATTCTAATAGATGTGTAGTGGTATCTTATTGTTGTTTTAATTTGCAATTTGGGCTTCCCTGGAGGCGCAGTGGTGAGAGTCCGCCTGCCGACGCAGGGAACACGGGTTCGTGCCCCGGTCCGGGAAGATCCCACATGCCGCGGAGCGGCTGGGCCCGTGAGCCATGGTCGCTGAGCCTGCGCACCTGGAGCCTGAGCTCCGCAACGGGAGAGGCCACAACAGTGAGAGGCCCGCGTACCGCAAAAAAAAATAAAAAATAAAAAAAAATTTGCAATTTCCCAATGACATATGATGTTGAATATCTTTTCATATGCTTATTTTCCATCTATATATCTTCTTTAGTGAGGGATCAGCTAAGGTCTTTTGCCCATTTGTAAATCGGGTTGTTTGTTTTCTTACTATTGAGTTTTAAGGGTTCTTTGTATATTTTGGATAAAAGTCCTTTATCAGATGTGCCTTTTGCAAATATTTTCTCCCAGTCTCTGGCTTGTCTTCTCATTCTCTTGTCATTGTCTTTCACAGAGGAGAAGTTTTCAATTTTAATGAGGTCCAGCTTATCAATTATCTCTTTCATGTACTATGCCTTTGATGTTGTATCTAAAAAGGCTTCACCATACCTAAGATCTTCCAGGTTTTCTCCTAGGAATCTTAAATATATTTTTTTAAGTAAACTTTACCTTTTAGAACAATTTGAGATTTACAGAAAAATTGAAAAGATAGTACAGAGCTCCTCTAAACCCCCTCATCCAGTTTCCCCTATTACTAACTACTTACATTAGTATGATACTTTTGAAACAATCTATAAACTAGTATCGATACATTATTATTTACTGAAGTCCATAATTCTTATTCAGATTTCCTTAGTTTGTCTAATGTCCTTTCTCTTTTCTGGATCCTATCCAAGATACCAACACTAAATACAGTCTCGTCTCCTTAGGCTCCTCTTGGCTGTGATAGTTTCTGACTTTCCTTGTTCTTGGTGACCTTGCAGTTTTGAGGCATACAGGTCAAGTACGTTATAGAATGTCCTCATTTGGGATTTGTATGATGTTTTTTGCATGATTATACTGGGGTTATTGGTTTGAGGAAGAAGACCACAGAAGTATAAAATGCCATTTCCGTCACATCATATCAAGTGTACAACATGCATAACATGACTTATCACTGTTGATGATGACCTTGAAAACCTGGCTGAACTGTATTTGTTAGTCTTATCCACCAATTACCTTTTTTTCCTCCTTTCTATACTGTACTCTTTAGAAGGAAGTCACCTTCTAAGCAGTTTATGGAAGGAATGGAAGAGTATATCATGCTCTATGTCCTTGAGGTGGGAGTATTTACATAAATTCTTTGGAATTCTTCTGCCAAGAGATTTGTTTAATTTCTCCCCTGTAATTTATTTATCAAATTGCTTCTATATATATATATATATATATATATATATATATATATATCGGCTCATGGATATTTATCCAATACTTTGGGTTATCATCCGACTCTGCTTTATTTTGTTGTTTAAATTGTTTCCGCCATGGATGCTGGAAGTGCCTTCTGTTGCATCTGGGCTCTCCAATGTGTACCTAGCAATGTGGGTTTTTGTTTGTTTCTTTTTTACTTCTTACTTTCTTGCAATGATGAGAGGCTCCAGGCTCATCTCGTATATTTCTTGCCCCAGTCCTAGCATCGGTCATTTTTCCAATCCTCTGTTCCTTTTAGGAGAGAACAGCATTGAAAACCAAGATCTGAGTGCGGGATGTGCTTGCTGCTGCAGGAGTGTTGTTGCCTCTTGGCCATCTCAGCTGACAGAAGAAGGAAATATATGTGTGTCTACTCACTCACGTATACAGACATATCTATAAATGTGGCCTCTGCATTTAAACCGCCTTCTCATGTGAGCTGCCTAGGTGCTGCATCACATGCAATTACCTGGTCAACTCTAAAGACATCCAGCTTCTGTGTCTGCCTTTACTTGAAAAAATGTCCTGCTACACACTACTCCTCCCCTGCTTCCAACACCCACGGGGATTTTCAGTCTGGAGAAGAAAATATTTAGAAAGATATAATAGTTGCATTCAAATATCTGAGTAAGTGTTGCACAAAAGAGAGATCGTTTGGGGTAGCTCCATAGGACAGAACCAGAACCAACCATTAAGCTTTTTATGGAAGACAATTTGAAGTTAACGTTAAGAAAAAATACGTACAAATCTGAAAGTTATTTTAAAAAGCAATGAGCTGGTCTTGAAAAGTCATAAACTCTGTATAAACAGATACGCTCAGAGGCTGGGTCACCATCCGCTTGTCCTGGATGTTATGGTGGAGATTCTTGTACTGGGCACATACACTGGACTCACTGAGAGCCATGAGTCTTAAAATAAGAGCTGCTTTTGTAAAAATGGTGTTAAATTCTAAGACCAAAATCTAATCCCCAAAGATTGAGATTTATTATCAAGAAATGAATAAATAAAACTCCTGATTATTATTATACAACCCCCCCCCATATTTTAGTAAGTCTCCTTTAGTTGTTAAATATGGAAGTAAAATATACTAAGGAACAGAAGAGGCTTGTTTTTATTGAATAAGTGTGACTGAAGTAGAGGTGGATAGTATGTACTTTAATTGCTAAGATTACAGCAAATATTTGAACCATTGCAATAACCTCATGCAGAGAAAAGATTTCAAGCGTTATTTTACATCTGCTCTATGCTGTGTGCTAGTTCATCTGATGAGAAGCTTCCGGGAGAGCATCCAAGGAAATCAGGTAATTCTGAACACCTTTTCCAGAAATGCTGCCAGGTTTTTTTTTTCTCTTTACCTCTCTTTTTCCTCAAAACTTACGCATATGGGAGCACATGTAGGTGCGGGCACACACATACACTTTCACTCTCCTTAAGTGAGTGATAAAGATCTAATCACGTCACCAACACATCACTAGCAACCCAGGTGTTCCTATTCACGAAAAGAATAACACAAACACTACAACAGGAGATGAAAGAGCTTCCTAAGTTAAGCTTTCAATAAACACAGCCATGGCATCCTGTGGAGGGTAACTGTATTTATACAGGCACCTATGTTCTTATGAACTATGCAGGATGAAGTCGTCAGGAATTTAAGTGAAAAAAAAAAAAAAGTACTTCAACTGAGTCAATGAGAATAGGCTGACTCATCTAATTTTCCTTCTTTTTTAATTTTTTAACAGCAAGGCAGATTTTTATTGACTCGTGTTCATCCCTTCCCAGTATATTTGTGGTGACAAACTCAGTTCCACTCTCCATTTTCCAATTTCTGGGGTCCAAGGGCCACAGTGGAGTTGGCGACTGAAAATGGCCCATGGGTACCACCAGTATGTTGTAAAGAGAGAAGAAAAAAATTATAAAGAAATTTATTTCTTTAAAAAATGATCTTTTATAAAATCTTAACTACAATATATTTTCCATCTAAAAATGCCCACTCTGTTGAGAGGAGAGAAACAGTTTCTTTGCCGTATTGTAGCCATAATGATTCAGCAGGTTCCTATTTTCCCATATTAGCAGGGATTTCAAGAATATTTGCAAATCTCAAAATCAAAACACCAGGCACTATGAATTTATGACATATTTTATTTTTATTAATAAAATTCCATGCGTGACAATAATCAGAATTATGTACAAATGCAGTTGACATGATTTTTTAAAAGCGTTGGAACAATTAAAGTATTTGGATACTTCTATAAACATAGAAAAAAGGAAAACCAATAGAGTAAAACTCTACTCAGTTGAACCCAACTCATTTATAATTTAGAAAAATCTAGCAAATGCCACTCGAGTTAATAACTCTTTTAAGATGATAAAGTTCATAACTTTTAGCAACAAATTATGATAGAAAAATTAAAATAATCAATGAAATAGAATAGAAGACACTGCCAACTACCAATTCTATAATCAGTCTGCCCTTCTTTCTTACTGCCAGGATGTTTGGCTTATTTGAGATGGCAATGTTTTCAGCTAAAAAATTACATTTCCCAGGCTGTGGAAGTGGCCAAGTGACAATTCTGTCCAATGAGATGTAATTGGAAGGCATAGGGTAGCCTTCAGAGAAGGGAAATTCAGGGAAAGTTGTTTAAAAGAGCAAGCTCAACTTTTCACCTTTTGCTCTCTGCCTTTCCTCTAGTCTCTGCCTGGAAAAAAGTTCAATGTCGGAAACTACAGAAAGGATCTTGAGTCTAGGAGGATGACAGCCACCTATGAAGGAAGGTGGAGAGTGAAGCCAAGAAGCAAGGGTCTCCTATGACATCCTGAGCTATTGGATAAACCATGTAGTGGTTCTTTAAGATGTCTTATTACATGAAAGGGGGAAAAACTAATTCGTTTAAGCCACTCTTAGTGAGATTTCTACTACATGTTGCCAAACTAATTTTAACTATAAAGCTAATGCCGAGCACCACTAAGTAATTTAAAATACCCACTTGAAAACAGCTAATAGACTAACCACTACCCAACTGTTCTCACGGCAGGTCTCCTGAGGACCTCTACTCTGAAATACTGCCGGCTGAGTTTGAATAAATATGTGCTCCTGAAAGTAATGTACTGTTTTCATTAAGAATATTTTAAAATTAAAATTGTCATTGTTTGAGGGATGATGTGTGCCAAAGCATTACACAGTGTTCAAGTAAAATGAAATACTGTTATGTGTGCAGTAATTAGTTTCAGTTATTGAGCTTTCCTATACAATGACACAATGCTAAACGCAAGAGAAAACATCAGTACACATACGCCAAAAACACTCATTAGGGAGAAACCAGAATGATTCTGTGAAAGAAAATGCTGTTTCTCACAGCATTTTTGATGAGCGTTTTAAAGTGAAAAGATAATTAAAGACTGGCCTAACTTCGTGGGGAGTTACACTGTGCGTCCATCAACACGTGCTTCCGAGAGGGTCTCAGCGAAACTGCGTCAGGCTCTGGTGGGACAGGAACTAGCTATTGATTATCATGTCTAATTTTAGTCATCATACTTAGATTGGCATATCAACAAAGATAGAATATACTGTAAATTTAGAAGAAGTACTGTAACGGGCGAAATTAAATTGATTGTTAAAGACGGCAACCACCAAGAACACTACAAAGATCGTATATAATAACCAAAACCAAGCCCTGTGGTTCAGGTTCAACAATTAATGCTGCATGAATAAAATGAAGTGTCCCCAAAGCTTCTGCCGTTCTCCCAAGGTTGTGCTTCTGTTTGATGGGGATAAAGATTATTGGACTCAACAAAGGTGGTCAAGAAGAAATAGTCAGAGGAAGGGTAGATATTCACAAATGTGTTATCTGTATGTTAAAATCAACATGTCGATCAACAGATACTTACTGACAAGTAGGCACTTCAGCATCCGGTCGGAGAATAAAGGTAAACGAGGTGGGGAAAAAAATCAGTGTGGGGCTGCGTGGAGCTGGGTATAAATGCCACAGCACTGCCAGCATGTTGTATCAGCTGGAAGCTGCTGTTCTCATTCCTGAGCATTACCGGGGGGGATGCAGAACAAAAACAAAGATGCCTGCATGCCACACAAGCGTTCAGGTTTCAATTGTTCCAGGACCCAGTCCAGGTAAAATATTATTTTAAAAAACACCTCAGGTGATTCTGATGTCAGTTAGGGTTGAGATTCCCTGGGCTGGAGTGCTAGGGGATGGGCCTTGAGCTGGACCTTGGGGATGGGCAGCACAGTAGATCAGTGGGGAGAAGGAAGATGAGTATTCTAGAAGGGGAAATAGAAAAAGGATGGAGGAAGGAATGACCAAGGGCAAAAACCAGTGATGAACAGTGGAGATAGTGTATTAGAAAGTTCTGCGAAATAAAAAATACATATGATACTTACATATGTAAGATGGGACCAGTTCATAGACATTTTTAAAAACAGTGGTAGGGGGCTTCCCTGGTGGCGCAGTGGTTGAGAGTCCGCCTGCCGATGCAGGGGACGCGGGTTCGTGCCCCGGTCCGGGAAGATCCCAAGTGGCGCGGAGCGGCTGGGCCCGTGAGCCATGGCCGCTGAGCCTGTGCATCCGGAGCCTGTGCTCCGCAGCGGGAGAGGCCACAGCAGTGAGAGGCCCGTGTACCACAAAAAACAAAACAAAACCAAACAGTGGTAGGAAATGGAAAATTCTGGGCAAGGAAGTGACCAGGTGACAACAATAGTAGGGCAAGGAGCATAATGGATTAGGGCCAGCGCAGAGAAACAGGAACAGGAAGAGCAGCTAAAGGCAGATGCAAAAGTCCCAGGTGGAATGACTTGAGCGGGGGCAAACTAGGCAGAGTGGGTAACCTGGAGAAAAGAACCTTTGGGGGCACGGAAGCAAGATCACTGGAGGATGTTGGGGACACCAAAGGAAAAGGGGGAGGAACAAAATGAAAAGAGACATTGAAGGAGCGGCAGACAACTAAGAAAGAGGGAACCAAAAATCTAGGTTGAGAGAACCCTGTGAAAAGGGAAAAAGAAACTGTACATTGCAAGGACCCTGCCACAGCGGGGAG
>NC_041228.1:56559973-56584211 GCF_002837175.3 Physeter macrocephalus | reverse complement strand
CCCTGTCTCAGCGGGGAGGGTGAATGAAGGAACAGAGCCCACACAGTATTTAAAGATGCTGTATGAGGTTGGGGGTGGGAAGGGAAAAGTGGGCACTCCAGCAAAGAATTACAGGTTGGAGTGGAGCTGGTTTGGTAAATGCATGAGATCTTACAGCTCATGGAGAGTGAAAAACGATTGCTCTGCCCAATATATATAGGTGGAATGGAATTAAGATGAGAGTACGGGAGGTAAAAGAATATTTTCCATGTGCAAACTTACTTGCACTGTGGGGTGGAAGGAGACAGATAACAAGAACCTTCTGTTCATGCTTGGCTCTTGTGAGAGAGGAGCATGTCTAGGGGTGAAGCGGGAAATTAGTGTTTCACTAGCTAGTGCAGTCCCTGTCCCTGGAGATCCTTAAGCAGAAATAAATACAGACTCCTCCCTGAAAAGGGTAAAGAGATTTTCACGTCCAGCCAGAGCAGGTGATAAGTGCAAGATCCAGAGTTACAAATTATCAGAGGTGAAGGCTATCCCAGGGGCAGGAAATGATGGGGAGCTTGGTGGCTCACCCATGGGCATTCTTAGTGGGGAGGTGACCACTAAATCTCAGCCACAGGAGCCCATTACTGTCTTATTAGCAGACTGATTCACAGGCCTACATAGCTCACTGAACTCCCCTACCCCAAGAGGGACTCCTACCTAAACCTCAAAACACTTCCTTACTCTTTGCAGGGAGAATCTGCTGAGGCCCCCCCCCCACCCCCGCTGCCGTCTTCTGTGTGCAGTTACCTGGGCTGGAAGGATGGTGGCAGCACTGTCAGCAAGGCAGCAGGGGACAGCCAGGAAGGGAAGCAGGTTCCGTGGGGAGGAAGGACCAAGGAAGTGATGCACTTAGCTGGGGAGGTTAAGTCTAAGGTATGTCCAGAACATCCAGGCAGGCACAGCTGTAGGTGGTCGGAATAATAGGAGCAGAGCCCAGAAGGGCCAGGCTGGACTTCTGCTTGGGAATCTGCTCTCAATGGGGGCTCCCTGTCCCATGAGTGGGTGAGCTTACTACAGGCACAGCACATTGTCAGCCCTCAAACATCTGCTGAATGACTGGAGCAGATGAGCCTCAGGGCACCTCTAATGGGGGCGGGGGCGGTAGAAAGAAGAGTTAAAGAAAAGAGACAGAAAGGAGAGGGTCAGTGCGTGGGACTACTGGAAAGTTCAACACCATGAAAGTCAAGGGGAGTAATTCTGGGTAGTCCCATTTTCACTTATTAGATTGATAAAGATTGTCACTAGGGAGAACCGCTCAGGTTTTTGGGGAGTGCAATTGCTGCTGGGCATGTGAGGCTGAACAGCTTCTACAAAGCAATCTGGCAACAGACATCAAAACCTTCCCAACGTATGCACAGCTTTTACTCAGGAATACTTTTTCTTGAGTTTATCATTTGGAAATATGAAAGAATATGCACAAGACTTAGCTACAAAATAGTTAACATGGCTGGAATGCTCTAAGATGAGTCCCAATGATCTCTGCCTCCTGGTATTCACACCCTTGTAAAATATCTTTCTTTCCCTTGAGTGCGGGGCTGCACTAGTGACTTGCTTCTAACAAAGAGAATGCGGCAAAGGGGATGGAATGTCACCGCTTTGATTAGGCTACGTAAGATTGTGACTTCTGTCTTGCTGTCACTCTCCCCAGCATAGTAAGTGCATGCTATCATTTTAACACGCCCAGGGTAAAGAAGGATTCCTCTTGCTGGCTTTGCTAAAGCAAATTGGCATGCTGGGAAGACCCATACGGCAAGGAACTCAGAGCCACCTCCAGCCCACAGCCAGCTAGGAACTGAGGCCCTCAGTCCAGCCGCCTTCGAGGAAGTGAAGTGTGCAACAATCACATGAACTTAGAAGTGCCTGTGTCTTTGGTTGAGCCTTCAGATAAGTCTCAGTTCTAATAACACCTTAATTGCAGACTTGTAAGACATCCTGAAGCAGAGGGCTCAGCTAAGCCACGCCCAGATTCTTGACCCACAGAAACTGTGGGTTCTCTTAGACCAATAGGTTTTAGAGTCATGTTTTATGCAGCAATAGATAACTGAGTTAACTACAATGCTATTTGTAATAAGAAATGAATGGAAACAAACCAAAATGACCAGGTATTGGTTGAATAAAAAAGTATACAAATATGACATAATTCACCTATTAAAATTATGCTACAGATGAATATAAATACTTATGAAATACGTCTGCAGTGTATTCATTATATTTTTTAAAAGTTCAAAATATTCTGTGCCACAAAACCATTATTTGGAATAAATATGCTTTATATATGTGCAAATATAAAGGAGTGAGTAGAATTATACATAGAAAGGTGTTAATAGTAGTTATCATCAAATCATTGCATTAAGTGTGTTTTGGGTTTTTTGGTTTTCTTTCTTCTGCTTATCTATACTCACAAATTGTTTAAAATGACTGTGCACTGCATGATAATAAAAGGCACAATTAAACGTATGAGCAAGAGGAAAAGAACAATAAATGGGGATCATCAACAATATAGAATACCACAATAACTTAAGGAGGTTTCATTCATTCTTTTTATCGATTGTCTTCTATGTGCCACAGTGAAAACTGAGAAGAGTTATTTGATTTGATTTGGCCGGAAAGAAACAACTGGCTAACTAAGACAATGTGGCATCATCTCTTAATCAGTGGAAGAAGGGTAAGTGATTAGTTCCTACTGGCTGGATGTACTTGATGGTATACAATATAAACAAAGAAATAGAAGAATTTCAAAGAATGTTACAGAGACATCATAATTGCTACAAATGGATAGGATTACATGGACAACATCTAAAATTGATACAGGGCATAAATAATAAGAAAATTGACATCAATTGGACAAAACAGAGGTAACAAAGTTACAAAAATGAGAGGAACTAGGCAGCGCAAATACAAACAGACAAGATGTGTACACACCACAGAGGAAGAGAAATGTACTGTTGCTAAGGAAATCTTAATACTGTTTTGATTTTTTTTTTTTTTGGCCTGGCTGATCTCTTTCTGCAGAATACAGGTAATTTTAGGGCAGAAACTTGAGTTTCTTCCATTGTATTGGCCTTATTAAAAAATATACCCATACCGTAATCATTCAAAGTTTGATTCTAATGATAATTATGTAAGAAAAATATTAGATCAAGTTAACTATCAAAGAAAACTGTTGTTCATTTTGTAGCTCAACGTTTCAAAAATTTTTCTAGGAAACAGTCCATAAAAAAGACAACCACCCAATATAAAAATACTCTTCAGGAGACAAATCAACTTTTTGGGGCAGCAAGATATCACACTGAAAAAAACTAAAAAGTTATTGTTTTTTTTGCATTAAAAAAAATTGAAGTACAGTTGATTTACAATGTTTCAGGTGTACAGCAAACTATGTACAGTTATACATACATATATATACATATATGTGTGTGTGTATATATATATTCTTTTTCAAATTCTTTTCCATTATAGGTTATTACAAGATATTGAATACAGATCCCTGTGCTATACAGTAAGTCCTGTTGTTTATCTATCTTATATATAGTAGTGTGTATCTATCTGTTAATCCCAAACTCCTAATTTATCCCTCCCCCTCTCTCCCCTTTGTCTTCTGTCTGTGGGTCTATTTTCCTTTTGTAAATAAGTACATTTGTATCATTTTTTTAGATTCCACATATAAGTAATATCGTATGATATCTTTGTCTGACTTACTTCACTTGTAGGATAATCTCTAGGTCCATCCACGTTGCTGCAAATGGCATTATTTCATTTTTTACGGCTGAGTATAAAAAATAATTTTAATTTCCCAACCTGTCTCCCTTATTCTCGGGGAGAAAGCTATGAACCTGAAACAACAGCTCCTAGACCAAGGAACTCAAAACACTAAAACTACCAAGGTCTTTGCAAACAAATGCAGAGTTAATTACAGATTCTGCTTCTGTTTAGACACACACAAAGCTGTGTCTGGGTACAAACCAACAAGTGGATGTGAGTAAGTTTTGAATACGTGAACCATTGATGGTAAACATGTAAAATGATGAAACTGTAAGTAAGGCTTAGGGTTGGAGGAAAAATTTAGGATTATTTTACCTGCCTGGTTCCTATGGTCCAATGAGTAGAATTCTAGGGAACTTTTTTCATGCAAGTTTATGAAAACAGAAGTGAGGAACCACAGCATAAATGTATGGTACATGAAGCATCGCATGGGGACAGAACTGCAGAGGGTGAACACAGAACTGAGCAAGTCCGCGTTCAAAACCGGGAAATGAGTGACATATCTTACTTCCTAGATGTAGAGAGGATCCAGCTGTCTTTCCCCTAACCCCCAGCACACACGGAGAACCTACATGAATAGCAGCCAGAGATAATCAGCTGGGACAGCCAAGAAGCACCAGCACCCCAAAATATAGATAATGCAAATGAATGACCCTTGGGTTTCTGAATGAAACTTTTTCTTTCTAAAAAATGCTGTTCGCTCTGTTTAAATGGCACAGTATAAAAATGGCACTGTAACTTGTAATTTTGAGATATAAAATGTGAAACAGAAAACAAGGGGTTATAAATCAGTGGGAGACCAATTAAAATACTTAGACTGTCATTCAAAAACATTCCACAGAATGTAATAAAATGAGTGGGTGGTTGGTTCTATTTTAATAACTGAAGGCTGCAGGAAGATTTTATTTCTTCAAACTATCAGCCAAATATATCCAGGACTGACTGGAACATGGAAAGCACAGTTTTACGTTATGTTAAGCTAAAAAATGAAATGTCTCAAAAGACTGCATCTGAACAGTGTTCTGATTCACAGCAAGGCTCACTTGACAAAAAACTACCCTTTATGCTCAGTATTTTGTGCAGTTAATTTCATAATCAAATTATATTCAGCTGTTATTCTACCATTTCGTCATAAATATGAAAGCAACCAATGTTCCTCAATGAGGGTGGGCTGGTATTTGGGGCAAGAGAATTCCTCCTTGTGCTGGACTATTCTGCACAACCAAAACTGCCTCCTAGACATTTCCAAATGTTTCCTGAGTGGAATGGGGTTTTGTGGTAGTGATGACAATAATCACCCATCGAAAACAATTGATTTTGACTGTTGTGAAATCTGTGTTCTTTAACTGGCATAACCATTTGCTTCTTTGAAAAATGGATCCATATTTAGAAACCAAATAAAACCTGGAAATACCAAATTGTAGGCTTCTAATAATACATACAAAATTTGCAAGGAATAATTATAATAATGCATTATGCTGAAGTATTCAATCATAAAATGTTTTAGAGTTTAATTGGATTTATCTTTTAATTTATAGGCCTGAACCGTAAGGTAAAGGCTGATTTCTCCTGAAACAAGACAGTATTAAATAAGGAATCCTGATGTTTCTTGACTTTCCATGCTGGAAGGGATTTTAAGAGCTCAACTGGTCCAACTGCCTAAGACATCTGTAAAAACAGGTGACAAAGTGGAGGTTCTTATAAGCCAAGGGTATGCAATCAACAAAACGGAAGAATTCAAGTCTCTTGACTTTTAGGGGAGGGAGTTCTTTCCTTTAGTTTACAAATTTTGGGATTTCAAGACCCCATGATATTTTTAAAAATTGAAAACTAACAAGAGGTCACTAAGTTGTCCACAATTTAAAGATTAAAAACACCCTGTCATCTATCACGATGATTTCATAAAAGAAAAGCCATTCTAACACCAAAAAATGTAGCAGCTACACAAAAGACTGCCCATTAGGCTGAAAACTTCATCATGGACCGGTGTGTATACGCTCCAATACACCACTTGATTATTTTACCAGTTCCTTATTTCTGATCTCCATTGCAGGCATTCAGTCAATGACTACTAAGGTTTATTAGGTCTTCTTTTAAAAATGCTACTGGGATGTAACTATCAGTACGTGATCTAACTGTAAAAATTAAATATCTTACCACTGAAGAAGGCAAAGTATAGGTATATAAAATTTCATTCTTCCTCAACAGACCAGTTGTCTGCTGTGGAATTTTCAAGCTTGGGGATCTACCTTGTCATTTAACTAAATTATCATTGCCTTTGAAGCAGTCATCCTATGCTTTTCCTCAGCACTTTTGGCTTGTGATGTGCAGCTCTGGAGAACGTGGAAAACAAAGTGGAGCTAGGAACTCCCCAATCTCTGAAAAGACACTGCCCTGCCTTCCTGAGTCTACAACCTGGGACCAACACCAACTCAATAGCAGAGTCTTCAGTGGAATCATGGGGGACCTAGCCTTGATCTAACATCGCCTCTTAGATAACACAGGAAATGTTTCTTGGGAGTAATTTCAGTTAACTAAGAGAAGGAAAGCCCCTGAGAAAAGGAATGAACATTAAAACTAGAGTTTGGAATTAACATAAACACACTACTATATATAAAATAGATGACCAACACAAGGGCTTACTGTATAGTACAGGAAGCTATACTCAATATTTTGTAATAACCTATAAGGAAAAAGAATCTGAAAAAGAACAGGTATATATGTATGTATAACTGAATCATGTTGCTGTATACCTGAAACTAACACAACACTGTAAATCAATTTTAAAAACTTCAATTAAAAAAAAACAAAATAAAACAAAAAAACCCTAGATACTCCATCTCTCTCCCTATAGGTTTACAAATTTTCTTCTTTCTCACTGAATTTTTAAAATTTTGTTCATTGGTTTTTAGTGTCCAAAGGTACAGGAATAAGAGAACAAAGAGAAAGTGTTCTATCCGTTGAATTGAACAATCCATTTTCCAAGAGATTGATCATAATTCTAATTAGAGTAACAGTGGCCTTTTTAATATTTCCTAGAATGATCAGATTTACGTGAAACTATAGCCTGCCTTTGATTTTCAGCTCTTCTCCTTTACTCTAGGATTCCCGCCGGGCTCCTGCGCATCTGCATGCTGCAATGTATCACACTGGTTACATTGATCACCCCTTAAGCTGCCACCTGCTATCGCCTCCCACCTTTGATCCTTTGCCATCAACAGTGCAGTCTTCAAACAGCACTGCTGTGTTCTAACTGCAAAAACAAGTGCCCTCCTCCGTGGAAAAATACCACATTCCAGCTTGGTAAAGCAGGTGGTGCGTTTCAGAGGATGGAGCAGAAAGTAGTATCTCTTCCTTTCAAACAAGAAGGAGGACTATTAGCACATCAGCAAATAAAGTCGTGCTCGATGAATTTTAAGTGCTGCCTCACAAACGAAAGTGTGGCAAAATCTGAAAAATCAGCTTTTAGAAAGTGTTCCAGTCCATTTTTCAAACCCAACCTCTGAGCTTTTTTTTTTTTTTAACCGATTTTCCCATCTTTCAAATAATGTGGATAGACCAGATGATTTTCAAGATGCGCATACTTCTTTTCGCTCTGTGAGACAGAAAACCTGACATTTGTGACAACATCCTGGCGTAAAACAATGACCATCACACACAGCACTACTCTGGCACATAACAGTGCAGATGCCTGACACCTTTTAGAGGTATCATCCAGACGAAATAGCCTATTTCATTTCTAGCCCAGGAAGGCAGAATAAAAGGCTTGTGTTTTCGCTTTCTGTGGATAATTAGAATTTATATAATTAAATTACTCAGAGTCTGGGAAATAAAGAGCAAGCAACAATCATATTTGGACTTTGAAGTTTCAGCTATAGGCTCAGAAAAACTTAGTGTTTTTTCATTTCTGTTCTTGAAAGAAGGTTTTTTCCCCCCTATTAAGGCTGGTTTCTCTGAAGCCAAATAGGACACATGAACTTTCAATAATGTGAAAACAAAACACCATAACCAAGAGTGGGAACTGTCCCTCTGCCACCAACAGATCCTTGCAAAGGCAGGGAATTCTGCCAGTTCTGACTGGGGTTAAGAAAGAAGACTGACACCAAGCAGAGTGATGTCCTTCACGGCAAACACCTCTGCCATTGGGTAACTTCCAGATGTGACAACTGCTACCGAGGGCCATGCTGTCATCAGCCTGCTGCCATAGACACACAAAGAAATAGTTTTCCATTTTTGCACATAGTTTCACCATACACTGAAGGAATGGCTGAAGCAGAAGTTACGTTTTTTTGCCATGGATGCTGGAGCAAATTTGCAAACTGGTGGATTCACATTTGAGATCAAAGGAAGCCAACATCAGACTCAGTCAGCTCAGCTGGGCATGATTCCGAAGGAAATGCAAGCAGCTTTATAATTCCAACATAATAGTGCCTCCTCTATTTACAAGGGTGGTAAGAGAAGGAATGATTCAGTACATATAGAAAATGCTGAGTCCGGAAACATCAAACACATCAATGAAAAGCTGTGGAAACCTGTTCCTTACTGGATGTGTTGCCCTGGCCTCCTACTTGTACAGAGAGTAGGCAATAACCTTGTCCCTGGGTGGCACATTCAGGTGGGTTCAGTGGCTGCTCCTCCTTGTCACTGCTAAGTGGAGTTTGCCATGATATGATGAATGACCAGGGAGCCCTCATGGCCAAGAGCAATGGATAAGAGCCCACTTAATCAGATTCCTACAGAACACCTATTCAGTGGAGAAAAGTGTGTAGGTTTTTAAAAAAATTGAAATATATTAATTGATGTATAATATTATGTTAATTTTACGTGTAATACTTGATGATTAGACATTTGCATATATTATGAAATGATCACCATGATAAGTCTAGTAACCGTCTGTCCCCAAAGTTATTACAATATTATTGACCATATTCCCTACACTGTATAGTACAAACCTGTGACTTATTTATTTTATAACTGGAGGTTTGTGCTTCTTAATCCCCTTCACCTATTTTCCCTACTCTCCTACCCCTCCCTTTCGGCAGCCAGGCGTTTGTTCTCTGTATCTATGACTCTGTTTACGTTTTGTTTTGTTTGTTTGTTTGTTTAGATACAACATATAAGTGAGATTATGTGGTATTTGTCTTTCTCTGTCTGACATTTCACTTAGCGTAATAACTTCTAGATCCATCCATGTTGTTGCAAAAGGCAAAACTTCATTTTTTTTTATGGCTGACAAAATTCCACTGTGTATATGTGCCACATCTTCTTTATCCATTCACCAATTGATGGACACTTAGGCTGCTTCCATATGTTGGCTACTGTAAATAATGCTGCAGTAAACACTGGGGTGCACATATCTTTTCAAATAGTGCTTTTGTTTCCTTTGGGTAAATACCCGTTAAGTGGGACTGCTGGATTATACGGTAGCCCTACTTTTAACTTTTTGAGGAATCTCCATACTGTTTTCCATAGTAGCTGCACCAATTTACATTCCCACCAACAGTGCACAAGGGGTTCCCTTTTCTCCATATCCTTGCCAACACTTGTCATTTTTGTCTTTTTGATGACAACCATTCTGACAGGTGTGAAGTGCTATCTCATTGTGGTTTTGATTGCATTTCCCTGATGATTAGTGATGTTGTGCATCTTTTCATATGCCTGCTGCCCATCTGTATATCTTCTTAAACGTCTATGCAGGTCCTTTGCCCATTTTTAAATTGGGTTGTTTCGGTTAGTTTGTTTGTTTTTTGATGTTGAGTTGTATGAGCTATTTGTATATTTTGGATATTAACCCCTTATCAGTTATGTTGTTTGCAACTATCTTCTCCCATTCAGTAGGTGGATTTTTGTTTTGTTTAGAGTTTCCTTTGCTATGCAAAACCTTTTTAGCATTATGTAATCACATTTGTTTATTTTTGCTTTTGTTTCCCTTGCCTGAGGAGACAGATCCAAAAAAATATTACTAAGACTGATGTTAAAGAGCATATTGCCTGTGTTTTCTTCTAGAAGCTTAATGGTTTCACATCTTAGATTTAGCTCTTTAATCCATGTTGAGTTATTTTTTGTACACAGTCTGATAAAGTAGTCCAGTTTGATTCTTTTGCATGTAGCTGTACAGTTTTCCCAATACCATTATTGAAAAGGCTGTCTTTTCCCCATTGTATATCCTTACCTCCTTTGTCACGGATTAACTGTCCATAGAGTATGAGTTCTTTTGTGGGTTCTCTGTTCTGTTCCATTGAACTATGTGTCTGTTTTTGTACCAGTACCATACTGTTGTGGGTTTGTTTGTATTTTAAAAAATTGATTAATATTTTTATTGATTATAGTTGATTTACAATGTTGTATTAGTTTCAAGTGTTCAGCAAAGTGATTCAGGTATATATATATATATATATATATATATATATATATATATACACACACACACATTCTTTTTCAGATTCTTTTCCCATATAGGTTATTATAAAATATTGAGTATAGCTCCCTGTGCTATAGAGTAGGTCCTTGTTGTTTATCTGTTTGTTTGTTTGTTTGCTGTACACGGGCCTCTCACTGTTGTGGCCTCTCCCGTTGCAGAGCACAGGCTCTGGACGCACAGGCTCAGCGGCCATGGCTCACGGGCCCAGCCGCTCCGCAACACGTGGGATCCCCCTGGACCGGGGCACGAACCCGCATCCCCTGCATTGGCAGGTGGACTCTCAACCACTGTGCCACCAGGGAAGCCCTGTTTATCTGTTTTATATATAGTAATGGGTATATGTTATTCCCCAAATCTTAATTTATCCATCTCCCCACCTTACCCCTTTGGTAACCATAAGTTTGTTTTCTATATCTGTGAGTCTGTTTCTGTTTTGTAAATAAGTTCATTTGTATCATTTTTTAAGATTCCACATATAAGTGATATCATATGATATTTGCCTTTCTCTGACTTAGTTGTATGATAATCTCTAGGTCCAACCATGTAGCTGCAAATGGCATTATTTCATTCTTTTTTATGGCTGCAGAGCATTCCATTGTATATATACACCACATCTTCTTTATCCATTCATCTGTCAATGGACATTTAGGTTGTTTCCATGTCTTGGCTATTGTATAAATAGTGCTGGTATGAACATTGGGGCTCATGTATCTTTTTGAATTATGGTTTCCTCTGGGAACATGCCCAGGAGTGGGATTGCAGGATCATATGGTAGCTCTATTTTTAGTTTTTTGAGGAACCTCCATACTGTTCTCCATAGTGGCTGTATCCAATTTACATTTCCACCAACAGTGTAGGAGGGTTCCCTTTTCCCCACACTCTCTCCAGCATTTATTATTTGTAGACTTTTTGATGATGGCCATTCTGATTGGTGTGAGATAATACCTCATTGTAGTTTTGATTTGCATTTTTCTGATAATTAGCAATGTTGAGCATCTTTTCATGTGCCTTTTGACCATGTTACCATAGTGTTTTGATTGGTGTAGCTTTGTAGTATAGTTTGATATCAGGCCTATGATACCACCAGCTTTTTTTTTCTCAAGATCACCTTGGGTATTCAGGGTCTTTTGTGTTTCCATGCAAATTTTAGAATTGTTTGTTCTAATTCTGTGGAAAATGCCATTAGTATCTTCATAGGGATTGCACAGAATCTGTAGCTTGCCTTGGGGAGTATGCTCATTTTAACAATATTAATTCTTGCAATTCATGAGCAAGGTATATCTTTCCAATGTTTTTGTCATCTTCAATTTGTTTCAACAATGTCTTTTAGTTTTCCGAGTACAAGTCTATCACCTCTTTGGTTAGATTTATTCCTAGGTATTTTATTATTTTTGATGCAACTGTAAATGTGATTGTTTTTCATTTCTCTCTTTGATAGTTTATTGTTAGTATACAGAAGCACAACATATTTCTTCAACTTTATTGAATTCATTTATTAGTTCTAATAGTTTTTTTTTGGTGGTGTTAAGTTTTTCTATATATAGTATCCTGTCACCTGCAAACAGTGACAGTTTTACTTCTTCCTTTCCAATTTCAATTTCTTTTATTTCTTTTTCTACTCTGATTGCTGTGGCTAGAACTTCCAATACAATGTTGAATAAAAGTGGTGAGAGTGGACATTCTTCTCTTGCTTCTGATCTTAGAGGAAATGCTTTCATCTTTTCACCACTGAGTATGATGTTAGCTGTAGGTTTGTCATATGTGGCCTTTATTATGTTGAGGTATGTTCTTCAAGAACTCTCTTATTCCTTAAAATTATACTCTTCCCAGAGTGATCTGAAAGTTACAGCAGATTTTTTTTTTTTGAGAATTTTACTTTATTTTGTTTAAATGGCCTACAGAGACAGGGAGAGTTATTAATTGAACGTGAAGATGGATTTGAGACAAAATACTGGTGGCAAATCACAAAAATTCATTTCTTCTTAGGTTTGTAGCAGTTTCTCTACAAATGCAAATGTTAATTTTCACTCTGTGTCATTATATGCAGATATGTGGAAAATATGACAGCACAGTTTAGCTGTTAGGAACGAATCAAAAGGGAAACTTATTAGCCCTGAAAAATAAACACGTGGGGAACACAATTCTTTCGAGAAAGAGGAAAAGCCCAGGAAAGCCAGGCTTTCCTCTTAAATGAGGAAACCCAACATGAGTTTTGAAAAAGAAGTCAGCACAAAATGGAATAAATGACCTTTGGGAAATTTAGTATTTTTTTATTTTTTACTTTATTTTATTATTATTATTCTTTTTTTGCGGTACGTGGGCCTCTCACTGTTGTGCCCTTTCCCGTTGCGGAGCACAGGCTCCGGACGCGCAGGCTCAGCTGCCATGGCTCACGGGCCCAGCTGCTCCACGGCATGTGGGATCTTCCTGGACCAGGGCACGAACCCTTGTCCCCTGTATCAGCAGGCCGACTCTCAACCACTGTGCCACCAGGGAAGCCCCACAATTCTTAAATATAGCTTTCAATGGGGGTAATGCTTTCTATGAAGGTTATGAGGCACAATACAGGCTAAATGCCACGCTCCCCATATAAATGTGGTGCAGCTGTCTGGCACTTTTGCCAGTGATAGTTCTGTATGATCATTAATGCCACCTGCTTGGTATTTGTGAGATTACATTACATGTGCAAAGAACTGAGGTGCTATTTTTGAAAACCACATGGTTAATGTATTTACCAACTGTGGTTAGAGAATACAGTTTTTCCAAAAACAGTTCACAATTACCAGTATCTAAGATTCAATGTTGTGTTTTATTCAGTGGCTTTTGCAGAACTTGGAACAGTCTGGTCACAACCAAGTAACATTAAAGATTAGAGTTATCCTGATGTAATCAATCCCAGGGAACAAAAATGAAAGTTTCTAATGTGATTTGATGAAATCTCACTTTCTGAAGATGAAAGCCACATTTTATTTAATTTTTAGTATGTGGTCGCAAATTGGATACAGAAAATAGCAGATGACCTTATGAGATATTATTCTTACAAAAGGGCAGTGAAATTAGGCAAATCTATCATGTGACTGAACTTGAGGGTTGATTTAGGAAAGGGGAGTTCATGTGCTCCACTGAAGAAGTGAACGTTTGCCAAATCCAGTCAAAACAAATCCTGAGGGGGGGATAGCCATCAAAATCTTTTCATCAGGACTTCCCTGGTGGCGCAGTGGTTAAGAATCCGCCTGCCAATGCAGGCAACACAGGTTTGAGCCCTGGTCTGGGAAGATTCCACATGCTGTGGAGCAACTAAGCCCATGGGCCACAACTACTGAGCCCGCACGCCACAACTACTGAAGTCCGCATACTTAGAGCCCATGCTCCACAACAAGAGAAGCCACCACAATGAGAAGCCCATGCACTGCAACAAAGAGTAGAAGCCCACGCGCAGCAACGAAGACCCAATGCAGCCAAAAATAAATAAATGAATGAATTAATTAAAAATCTTTTCATCATTTAGGGATTAAGCTGTACAATTAAAGCTCGCCTCAAGAAAAGCCAATATATATAAATCAAAATGTAGGGAGGTAGTATTTATTTTAAAACAAAATTTCTTAAACTAGCAAGCACTTTTAGTAAATGTGTTTACATTATGATTATGTTTTGACTATTTAAGTTGGTCTATATACCATTATTCATAAACACATTCATTATGCATATGACTTTTGCTTAAAGTGTGCAGGTCTTTGTTACTACAGTTTTATTGCTAAAGGCAACTTGGATTTAGCATGTCTAAAACCAAACCCCTTCCCTCCACCCGATCTATTTTCTTTTGTATTACTTCTGAATTACTTATTTTTTTAACAGCATTACCAACCACTTTATCCATCCAGATGCCCATGCCAGAAATTCTGGAACCATACCGAGTACTTACTAAGCTTCCCATCTGCTTTATTTCCCCAAGTTCTATAGAATCTGCACTTCACACTCTCTTGAACACAGCCCTCTTCTGTGATGATTCTGTACTAGTTAAAGGTTTCACAATGATCTCTCTCAGATTTCTACATCTGCCTCTTCTTCTTTCTGCCTTCCGTGTCAAAACTGAAATACACATCCTCCCTACCTCCTCATCTCCACAGATACCAGAAGACTTTTCTGAAATGTCAGTCTAAGTTATCACTTGAATAGCTCTCCATAACCTAACAGATAAAAATCAAATTCTGAAAGTATTCCAAGTGAAGCCTAACTCTCCAGCCTTATCCCTTAACACTTCCCTGCCCAGAACTCTATTTAGGGCGGGGTGGGGGGGAGAACATAGGTTAATATTTAAAAGAAGAATCAATAATAGTTTAAGCTAGAAACAAAGTAAACCCATTGTTCCTAGGAGTCGTTCTAAAAAATGATTTATCTGTTGCATTTCCTACTTTACAAGTAGCATGTATTCATTAACTGTTTTGTTACTATATAAAAAACCATAAGAAATGCATTAAGTGTGACAACCCATGTCCAAGCCTAAAGTCCTTGACTTGGCCTGTTAAAACAGGTAACAGTTGCTACCGTAGGGAATGTCAGAGTATCTGGTAACAAGTAAAGAGGCCTTTTCAAACTCTGGAAATGAAGCTGCTTTCATATTTTTAAAAAACGAGAACTGTGGCTATATCACTTTAACCTTTCTTTTACTTAGATGAAATTTAAACATCTTCATAGTAATTATAATTGTACAAAAACCTCAGTTATTCACAACTGGGACTGACCTTCCTTTTAGGAGACATCCTGGAATTGTGCTGTAGATTTTTTTCCTGACCCACAGATGCTCTCTCCTTACATGGGATACTCCTTCCTCCCTCCCTAACCCTTAAAAAACACTGCCGTAGAAAGCTACTATTCCACCTTCTCAGTGTGAGTGAGGCATTTTCTTCATGTGTGTCGTCAGAGCAGAAAAAAAGAGAAACCACTGTCTTAGGGATAAATGATAAGCTGGACTGAAATGTATAATTAACCGATGCTTTACTCTGAACCTGCACCGTTCAACAGTCGTCACTAACCATTCTGGCTACCTTATACTGATTAACTGAAATAATGATATTTGGCATATGTTGAATTAAATAATATACAGTATTAAAATAATTTTCACCTGTTTCTTTACCCTGTTTTTAAGGCAGCTATTGGAAATTTTTAAATTACACATATAGCTCTCATATTAAATTTGTATTGTACAATGCTGCTCAGACATGATTCTTTTGAAATAAGTGAATGACAAACATCTTGTTTATTATTTGCCTTACTGTGATAAAAGCAGAATATAGAATTTATACTGGCAGGAGGAGGTGGGGAGTGGAAGGTAGTAGAAATCCAATTATTTCTACTACCTGATTGTTTAAATTTTGAACAGAAGTAGAGAGAAAAAAAGATGTGTAAAATCTAAACATAAACCAATTCTTCAGAGGCAACCGGTGGCGTCGGGAAGGCAGAATATTGCCACTCCTAAGCATTCTGGAATATCCCCATAGACCCAACCCTGTGCAACAAAGTCAGCGTTCCACTGTAGCACAACAGAGCTACTGGTCCACCTGAAGTTTCGGGGGTTAAATTTTCTCCGTTTTGCTGCCATAAATGATTTAGATGGAAGAGCATTTATTAATTATCCAAAGACTCTCTGGAAGTGATGCCTGCAAATGCCTGAATGTCACACTTTTTAAAAACTGAAGTATAGTTGATATACAATACTGGATTAGTTTCATATGTTCAGCATACTGATTCTGTTTGTTTGTTTTTGTTTTTTTAGGAGTATACTCCATGATAGATTATTATAAGATATTGGGTATAATTCCCTGCGCTACAGAGTAAATCCTTGTTGCATATCCACTTTGTATAGTAGTTTGTACCTGTTAATCCTCCACCCCTAATTTATTCCCCTCCCCTCTCCCCTTTGGTAACCATACATTTGTTTTCTATGTCTGTGAGTCTGTTTCTGGTTTGCATATAGATTCATTTGTATTATTTTTTGGATTCCACATATAAATGATATCATATAGTATTTGTCTTTCTCTGTCTGACTTATTTCAGTAAGCATAATATACTCTGGGCTACACTTTCAGTATTTTATTCAATACTACCCAATTGATGCAGAGAGCATATCCTTTATTAATAGCAAAGTGACATAAATTATTATTTTAAAAATCCATATTAATAACCAAAATTCAAAATTCACAATGCAATTATAAACAGGTGGTACATTCTAGTTTGGTACTAATGTGTGCTTATAATAAAGGGATAGAAAACAAAATGATTGGAAATAGGTGAATTTTAAATGTCGAGGCAAGAATATACAATGGAGAAAAGACAGCCTCTTCGATAAGTGGTGCTGGGAAAACTGGACAGCTACATGTAAAAAAATGAAATTAGAACATTCTTTAACACCATACACAGAAATAAACTCAAAATGGATTAAAGATCTAAATGTAGGACTGGATACTATAAAACTCTTAGAGGAGAACATAGGAAGAACACTCTTTGACATAAATCACAGCAAGATCTTTTTTGACTCACCTCCTAGAGTAATGAAAATAAAAATAAACAAATGGGACCTAATGAAACTTAAAAGCTTTTACACAGCAAAGGAAACCATGAACAAGACAAAAAGACAACCCTCAGAATGGGAGAAAATATTTGCAAACGAAGCAACGGACAAAGGATTAATCTCCAAACTATACAAACAGCTCATGGAGCTCAATATAAAAAAAACAAACAACCCATTTAAAACATGGGCAGGGCTTCCCTGGTGGCGCAGTGGTTGAGAGTCCGCCTGCCGATGCAGGGGACGCGGGTTCGTGCCCCGGTCCGGGAGGATCCCACGTGCCGCGAAGTGGCTGGGCCCGTGAGCCATGGCCGCTGAGCCTGCGCGTTCAGAGCCTGTGCTCTGCAGCGGGAGAGGCCACGGCAGTGAGAGGCCCGCGTACCGCAAAAAAACAAAAAAAAAACATGGGCATAAGACCTAAATAGACATTTCACCAAAGAAGACATACAGGTGGCCAAGAGGCACATGAAAAGATGCTCAACATCACTAATTATTAGGGAAATGCAAATCAAACCTACAATGAAGTACCACCTTGTACCAGTCAGAATGGCCATCATCCAAAAATCTACAAACAATAAATGCTGGAGAGGGTGTGGAGAAAAGGGAACCCTCTTGCACTGTTGGTGGGAATATAAATGATACAGCCACTATGGAGAACAGTATGGAGGTTCCTTAAAAAACTAAAAATAGAACTACCATACGACCCAGCAATCCCACTACTGGGCACATACCCTGAGAAAACCATAATCAAAAGGACACATGTACCCCAATGTTCACTGCAGCGCTATTTACAATAGCCAGGACATGGAAACAACCTAAATGCCCAACAACAGATGAATGGATAAAGAAGATGTGGTACATATATACAATGGAATATTACTCAACCATAAAAGGAATGAAATTGGGTCATTTGTAGAGATGTGGATGGACCTAGAGTCTGTCACACAGAGTGAAGTAATCCAGAAAGAGAAAAACAAAGATCGTATATTCACACATATATGTGGAATCTAGAAAAATGGTACAGATGAAACTGTTTGCGGGACAGGAATAGAGATGTAGACGTAGAGAATGGACATGTGGACACAGTGGGGGGAAGGGGAGGGTGGGATGAACTGGGAGATTAGGTCTGACATAAATACACTACCATGTGTAAAATAGCTAGTGGGAACCTGCTGTACAGCACAGGGAGCTCGGTGCTCTGTGATGACCTAGATGGGTGGGGTGGGGGATGGGAGGGAGGGCCAAGAGGGAGGGGATATAGGTATACATACAGCTGATTCACTTCATTGTACAGCAGAAACTAACACAACATTGTAAAGCAATTTTACTCCAATAAAAAAAAGTCAACACAAACAAGTGTGTAAAGTTTTCTCTCAAACACACACACATAAACTAACTGAGCCAAATTTATGTCACAAAGCACAAGCTTTCCTAAGTTATCACTAAGAAAATAAAGATAAGGTCAGTCAATGCTATAGGTGTCAGTATGGGAAAGAGAACTGCTGGTTTCGAACTGTTGGTTCTCTGACTCATCTTACTAACTTCCTTCATAATGTTTTTAATCATTTATTATTTTTTTAAGTTGGAGTATAATTGCTTTACAATGTTGTGTCAGTTTCTGCTGTACAATGAAGTGAATCAGTCATATGTATACATATATCCTGTCCCTCTTGGACCTCCCTCCCATCCCCCCCCCCAACTTCCTTCATAATTTTGTAGAATATCATGAGAGTAGAGTTGTAGCATATGTGCATTTAAATTACAGAAATTCAACTATAAGCATCTGGCAGGAAGAGAGAACTTTTAAAAAACAACAGGGATTCGACTTTCTATCCATGTTCAGTCTCTCTCAATTCTTGACTGCAGGTCACTTGGCCTCAGACCAAATAAAGGAGTAAGTAACCTGCTCTCTAGCCTGATGCATAGCTGTGTGTAAAACACTGTGAGACAAGATGTTGTTAATGAATGTTCTGTAAGACTGTGGTCTCAAGGCTATAACTTATAATAGACCTCCTGTCTTTCCTTAAAGGTAGGGAGGTGTCCAGGAACAACACCAAGGAGCTTCCTGTAGGGACTTTTCCTGGCCTATGGTTGCAGGAAAAATCTCTTCACTCACCAGACTTCTTTACACAAAGCCAAGTGCCAAGGCTGTTCCCTGAGAATCTGGTCATTTCCCATCTCTCTGAAATGATTTTAAGAAAAGGGACAGTGTTAGGAGGTTCATACCAGTGTTGGGGCCCGGGGGGGCTGCCCCTAAATATGCCACAATGGCATATTGATTGTTTTGAATTAAAGTTACTTAAGAATCGGGGACGGATGGATTGGGAGTTTGGGGTTAGCAGATGCAAACTATTATATATAGAATGGATAAACAACAAGGTCCTACTGTATAACACAGAGAACTATATTCGATATCCTGTGATAAAGCATAATGGAAAAGAATATGAAAAAGGATATCCTTTTTCATATTTTTTCATATTCTTTTCCATATATATTTGTCTTCCTGAAAGTAGGAAATAAATCTCGCACATGAGAGGTATACTCCTTGCATCTGGAGGTAGAAGGACACCCTTATTGCCAGAGAGAGGGAATTCCGGGCTTAGAAGCCTATATAAACAAACCTTGTTGCTTTTTTTATTTACCACAAGTCCAAACTCTGTTTAGATTCTTCACAAATCGAGCACCCCAAACCTAAGCTTCTTTGTCCTGTCAATTCCTCTCAACTGTATCATTTCTTTGTCTAAAAAGTATAAAAGCTCCCTGCTTTGACCACTTCTTAGGTCCCATTTCTATGAGACCTCTGTGCACATGAATTAAAAATTATTTCTTTTTCCCTTGCTAATTTGTCTTGTGTAAATTTTAATATTAGTTCAGCCACAAAAACTCAAGGGAGGTCAAGGGGAAAATTTCCCCACTTCAACACCAGATACCTATATATTTTTAAAAAGCTTTAATGATTATTCTCTGCTTTATGGCCCCAAACATCCTTCGGAGAACATGGGCCTTGTCAGTCTCACGGATATTTACAAGTTTTCCCCCTAGTTCACTTCTTCCTTATGTTACGTTATTAACTGTTCGAAAACACAGGTAACCTAAAGGTGCTCTGATCGTCCAATGCCTGTTGTGAACGCTTGGTCAGCACTGATAGTATGTTGCCTCTCCTCCCTGGTGCTTTCCCCGGGCCCCCAGTATAACTGTCTCCATAAGCAGAGGTGGGGTGTGGGTGGGAGAGCTAAGATCGTGTCTTCGTCTGAGATCTTATTCAGTCCTGGACTGTTTTCAGAGTGAGAGTTATGATTATTATTTGGTAGAACTTCACTAAGATGCTTAGTTCAGGTGCTGTAAGAGGGTATACAAGATTTAAATTGAGGAGATATCAGAGGAGTGAAACAATCCCAGGGAAATCTTAGACTGAGCCTCACCCCCAGAGACCTACGGCTCAAGGCTGCCCCAGATCCTGCCAAAAAGTGGAAGTTCATATGATAGTACGTTGAAGAGAGAGCATAAAAATGATCAACTTCATCAGCATCCTACCATGTCTTCTCATTCCTAGCTCAGACTTACAATGGAGAGAACATTAGAAGAGAGAACATTTCTAATCTAGAACTTCATGGTTCTTGCCTCGAGAAGTAGAAAAGAAATTAGCAAGCCTCAAATACTTCGGAACATCACATTACATGGTTTCGTACTTCTTTTATTCAAGTTGTATGTCTCTTTTACAGATGCTAATAAATGAATCTATTTATTCTTTTACTAAAAAAAAAAAAGTCATAAATTCCACAATCCCGTTCAATGAAATTTTGAGTACGAAGGGGGAGAATAATTGTCTTTTTTTCAATTGGTTTCCAATCTCAAGTCTTTCATAGTGGGTTCTGGACTCACAAGTGATCAAAGATGTTGTAAATAGTAATTTTGTTTCTACTTAATCTTGATTTATTTGTTGACTTTAGAATCTAAATCCCCAGCAAGATGTGACTTGATTGTGTTCTGATGGCACAATGTGTTTCATTAAGTCATAATGTCAATTATGTCGGTTCCTAGCAATTTCCTGTTTCTGTCCCTCTATCCACGTGATTATACTTGTGCTTTGGGAAGATCATTTTGGCTGCTGTGTAACAAACAGACAGACTGAAGCAAGAAAACAGGAACAACAGTTACTTGCTGACCTGAATTACTAAAAGGATGGGAAGGGATGGAAGTGGATAATGGTCTCCTGGAGGGGACTTCCCTGGTGGTACAGTGGTTAAGAATCCACCTGCCAATGCAGGGGACACGGGCTCGAGCCCTGGTCGGGGAAGATCCCACATGCCGCCAAGCAATTAAGCCCATGCGCCACAAGTGCTGAGACCGCGCTCTACAGCCCGCGAGCCACAACTACTGAAGCCCGCATGCCTAGAGCCCGTGTTCCACAACAAGAGAAGCCACCGCAATGAGAAGCCCATGCACCGCAACGAAGAGAAGTCCCCGCTCACTGCAACTAGAGAAAGCCCGCGTGCGGCAACGAAGACCCAACACAGACAAAAAATAAATAAATAAAAAATAAAATGAAAAACTTTAAAAAATTTTTAAAAAAGGTTTCCTGGAAAAGATGGTCTTCATAGCTACTTTGTGGAGATTGCTTTGGTTCTTAACAATTACATAGTATTAGTCTTTCTCCAACATGGGTAGGTACATCTATATTGCCCTCCCAATATATTTTTTTAAAAAGATAATGTTCAATGGGATAAGCTTAGAGACCTTTTAAACTTTTCCCTCTTTTCAGTAGTTTCATATTGATTACAGAGTTTGTGACCTGAAAAGTTTTTAATACATTTAAACATTAAACATCTGCTCCAGAAACTGCTATGCTTCTGGAGATTCAGAAATAATGGTACCAATTTTGCCTTACCTCTCACTTAATTCCAAGTTTGACATAAAAGACTTTTCTGTAAGTAATATATAGTACATAAAAGACAAAGGAGAAAATGTAGAGAACACCACTGAAAATGGTAGCCCAAATAAGTTCACAATCTTCCACTGTCCACATAAGATATTGCTTGAAGCTCAGGTCATTTCCTAACTTTGAACTCACAGGTTAATGAGTTTCTGAAGTTCTTTCTAAATGATACAGTTCCCAGAGAGGCATTCTATAAGGAGAAGATGACTTCATTTTACCCAGCAAGTGATATATATGACATCACTATATTTTAAAACCCTGCAAAACAGTGCCGTATGGTTCAATTTTTTTCCAACAGCAAACTAACAATCTGGAGTATTCTAATAAATTGCTGTTAGGAATATTTTTGGCCAAACTTTTCTTTTTCCCTTGTTACAACTGGTTTGCTAATAGACTTCTTTAGCTTTAGAGTTATAATTAGAAGACAGTTTCTACTTTGCGTAATCAAATTGTAATTGCTGTTTGGGTGAAATCCAACCAGTTTAAGCATCAGTACTTCCAAAAAAAAACCATGTCTGGCCAAAAAGAGGAAAACAAATGCCATGCTCTAATGATCCAGGTTATCTAATAATGTTTTCCAAACAGTTGAGTTTTTTTTTGTTTTTTAGAGTCTGGACAGCAAGTGATATTAGAATTATCAATGTATTTTAAGGCATCCCAGTTGCAACTGACAATAAATTAATGTTCTCTGATAAACACTAATGATGGTAATAAGAAATAAAAATTCCCTTGGGGTCAGAAACCTCCCAGTCTTATGTCTGTCATTTGTTAAATTTGTGCTCCAGTGCCTGAATTTATTTCCAGTGCCCAGAGAATTTCCAAACCCATACATCTCTTGCTTTAGAAGCCAAAAAGCTCAGTTGCAGGCCCTGGTTGAATGAATGAACATAACTGTGTTTCTAGCTGCCCACTTTCTAACCACCTTCCTAGAAACTTTGTAAGTCTTTCAGAAAACTCCGTCTTTTGTTAAATCAGCCAGTCATTTTCTGTTGCTTACAACCAAGAAGTCTCACATCTACTTACAACCAAGAAGCCTCACATCTACTTCAAAAATGCATCTCAAGTCTGTCCACTTGTCTTCATCTCAGCTGTCACCACTCTATGTAGTCCAGACTCCCATGACATCTGGTCTGCACTAAAGGAGTAGCTTCCCGACTAGTCTCCCTGCACCCACCTTGTCCTTCTCAAACCCAATCTACATATAACAGTTAAAGTGATCATTCCTAAATACAAAAGGAACATTAATCATTCTTCTCCATAAAACTCTTCTCATTGATCTAAGTATATACTTTCAAAGTCTTTAACACAATCAATACAGCTCAACATGATTTGGCTCCTGCGTGCCTCTCCAACCTCATCTCTTGCCGCTCTCCCCCATTCTCTGTGCTTCAGCCACACTGGCCTTCTTTCTTACCTTGAGGCTTGCAGGCATACTCTCCCCTACCTGGAATACCTTCCTCTCTAGTCAGTCTGCCTAACGCCGCCTCATTCTTTAGGTGTCAGCTAAAATGTACTTTCATGAAAGAGGCCTTTCCTTATGCCTCAGTCTAAAATAAGTCTTCCTGGGCTTCCCTGGTGGCGCAGTGTGAGAATCCGCCTGCCGATGCAGGGGACACGGGTTCATGCCCCGGTCCGGGAAGATCCCACATGCCGCGGAGCGGCTGGGCCCGTGAGCCGTGGCCGCTGAGCCTGCGCGTCCAGAGCCTGTGCTCTCACAACAGTGAGAGGCCCGCATACCGCAAAAAAAAATAAAATAAATAAAATAAAATAAAATAAGCCTTCCTACTTATGGACCTCATAATACCCTGTACCTTCCATCTATGAAAATTATTATAATTTATAATTATGTATTTATATTTGTGTTGTTTAGAATCTCTCTCCTCAGTTCTACCAGGGCGGGAAATATGTCTATTTATTCTACCTTGTATTCCAGTATCTGGCACATAAAATCCACTTAATTAATCGAGATGTTGAATAAATTTTAAAAATGCACATTACTCAGTGAAAGAAGCCAGTCTGAAAAAGCTGCATATTATATTATTCCAACTATAAAGATTCTGAAAAAGGCAAAACTATGGAGACAGTAAAAAGATTAGTAGTTTCCAGGAGTTCAGGGTAGGGGAAGGGATCAATAAGCAGAGCACAGAGGATTTTTTAGGGCAGTGAAAATACCCTGTATGGTACTTTAATGAGGGATACATGTCCTTATATATTTGTCCAAACCCATTTAATGTACAACACTAACATTTAGAGAAGTAAACTTTAGGACAAAAAGGATGACAGATGTTGATAACAGGAGGGGTGCTCTGCATGTGTGGGGACAGAGGATATAAGGGAAATCTCTGTAACAGCCTCTCAATTTTGTTGTGAACCTACTGCTCTGAAAAAGAAAATAAAGTGCTTTAAAAAATAAGGTATAGGGGCTTCCCTGGTGGCGCAGTGGTTGCACGTCCGCCTGCCAATGGAGGGGAACCGGGTTCGTGCCCCGGTCTGGGAGGATCCCACATGCCGCGGAGTGGCTGGGCCT
>NC_041228.1:56543868-56559963 GCF_002837175.3 Physeter macrocephalus | reverse complement strand
TACCACAAAAAAAAAAATAAATAAAAAAAAATAAAATAAAATAAGGTATTGAGGAACAAATCCTAAAAAAAAAAAAAAGAAAAAAGAAACAATATATAACTTTCTAATCAAGCTAGAGCAATCAAACAAAAGGTAGGAAAGAGAAAACATAGTAAAGCATGGTTTAAAAAAGAAAAAAATTAAGATGGCGAAAAATTCTAAACATATCAGTAATTATAATGAATATAGTGAGTAAAATATCCTATTTCAAGAATATACTCTATATTTCCATTCTCTGGATTATTTTCTCAATTATAAATAATAAGATGAAAAATGTTTTACTTTTTAAAGTAAAATCTAATTATAATAATCTAAGATTAAAAAGAATCAACCTAACAAAAATTGGGAGGTGTATATAAAGAAGTGCTTAGAAGGAGTTATAGCATTAGATGCTTATAACATAAGAGAAGAAAAGTCTACAAGTAACAGTCTAAAATTCTACCTTGAGAAACTAGAAAAAGAGGAGGAATTTAAACTCAAAATAAGCAGAAGGAAGGAAATAATAAAAGAAGAAATCAATGAAATAGAAAATGGACAAACAATAGAGAAAATCAATATATGTGAAAGCTGGCTCCTTGAGAACAGCCATAAAATTGATAAACTGCTAGTTAGACTGGTTAAAAAAAAAAAAAGATGACACACTGACCAATATCAGAAATGGGAGAGGGAACATTACTGTAGATTCTCCGTATATTTTAAAAAGGCAATATTATGAACAACAACATGCTAACAAATTTGACAATTTATATGTAATGGATAAATTCCTTGAAAGACACAAATTACCAAAACTGATTCAAAACGAAACATGAAAGCTGAATAGCACTACAGTTGACCCTTGAACAACGAGGGGGTTAATCTGCGTATAATATAGTCGGCCTTCTGTTTTCACGGTTCCTCCACAGCTACAGATTTAACCAACTGTGGACCATGTAGTATTACAGTATTTACTACTGAAAAGATCTGCGTATAAGTGGACCCGCACAGTTCAAACCTGTGCTGTGCAAGGGTCAACTGTATATCAATTTTAAAAATTGAATCTGTAATGAAAAACACTCCCATGAAGAAAACTCCAGGTCCAGATGGCTTCACCAGTAGACCTACCCTTTAAGGAAGAAGTAATACCAGTCCTAAAACAAATTCAGAAAACAAGGAGGAGGGAACACTTCCTAACGCATTTTATGAGGCCATCATTAAACTGATATCCAAACCACACAACAATATCCAAGTAAATAAAATGATAGGTCAGTGGATGGAAATGAATGAATCCTTAATAGAATTTTAGCAAAAACTGATCCTTTGATATATAAGGGGGTTTTAGCTCAGGAATCAAAAGCTGACTCAATGGTCGAAGATTAATTAATGTAACTTGACACATTAAAATAATTAAAATAATTGTAGATAGATGCGATTTTTTTTTACAATATTCAACATTTATTGATGATAAAAACTCTCATCAGCTAATTAGACACGGAAAAGTACTTCCATTCTCTCATAAAAAACGAAAACAATCCTGCAGCTATCATCATTCTTAACAGCGAAATATACTGAATGCTTTCCCCTTGAAGAACAAGATAAGGATACCCATTTTTGCCACTTATATTCAGTATTACATTGGAGGTGCAAGCCAGTGCAAAAAGACAAACCATAAATGAAAGGTATACATACGGGAGAGAACTGAGTTGTCTTTATTTGCAGGCAGCATGATCATTTATGTAGAACCTCCTAAGAACAAATCTACCAAAAAAGCTAAAAAACCTAATGCCTGAGTTTAGTAAGTTTTCAGTACACTTGGTCAAAATATGAATTGTATTCCTCTGTATCAGCAATGAATAACTTGAAGTGGACATTTAAATTAATATCATTTGGTGGGGGAGTGGCCAAGATGGCAGAGCAGGAAGACCCTGAGTGCAACGCCTGCCACGGGCACACCGAAACTACAACTATTTACAGAGCAACTATTGATGCGAATGACCAGAAGGAAAGCGGAGAAGATCTGCTACAACTGAAGATATAAAGAAGGAACCACAATGAGACGGGTAAGCAGGGCAAAGATATGGTACAGTCAAGAGGCCATAACTCCAGGTAGGCAACCCACACATGGTAGGATAATTACAACTGCAGAGGTTCTCCCCAGGGCGGAAGGGGTCCAGGTCTCACACCGGGCTCCCCAGCCTGGGTTTCCAGTACTAGCAAGACGAGCTCCCAGAACGTTTGGCTTTGAAGGCCATCAGGGCTTACTTTCAGGAGAGCCAGAGGGCTGGAGAAATAGAGACTCCACTCTTAAAGGGCGTGCACAAAATCTCACACGTTCTGGGACCCAGAGCAGAAGTTTGAAAGGAGCCTGAATCAGACCCATCTGCTGATCTTGGAGAGACTCCCTGAGAGGCAGGAGGCATCTAGAGCTCAGCCTGGGGACACAGACACTGGTAGCAGCCATTTCGAGAGCTCATTCTACCAAAAGGACATTGGGGCTGGCAAGTAAGTGTCACTTTGGAATCCTCCCTCGAACTTGTTAGCACCAGGACCTTGCCTCACCCACCAGCCTGCAGGCACCAGCACTGGGACACCTCAGGCCAAGTAGCTAGCTGGGCAGGGACAGAGCCCCACCCACAAGCAGGAGGGCTTCTTTAAGACCCCCTGAACCCACAGCTGCCCCGGGACCCAGCCCTGTCCACCAGAGGGCCCAAGACCTGAAACTAGGCCTAGAATCCCCCAGGGTCCCACAGCCAGCTGTCTCCACAGCTGGCCCTGCCCACCGGCAGGCTGATACCAACCCCTGGACTCACAGGGCCCTGTGGCCAGAGACCCCACAACCTGGTTCCACCCACTAATGGGCTGGCACTAGCCCTGGGACCAGCCTCACCCACCAGTGGACAAGGCATCAGCCCCAAGACCCTCTGGGCCCTGGCCACACCGAGTAAACTTAAGAAAATAAAAATCATATCAAGAATCTTTTCTGACCACAATGCCATGAGACTAGAAATCAACTACAAGAAAAAAATTGCAAGAACACAAACACATGAAGGCTAAACAATATGCGACTAAACAACCAATGGATCACTAAAGAAATCAAAGAAAATTTAAAAATACCTGGAGGCAAATGAAAATGAAAACATAATGATCCCAAATCTATGGGAAGCAGAAAAAACAGTTCTAAGAGGGAAGTTTATAGTGATACAAGCCCACCTCAGGAACAAGAAAATCTCAAAGAAACAACCTAACCTTACACTTAAAGGAATTAGAAAAAGAAAAACAAACAAAACCCAAAGTTAGTAGAAGGAAAGAAATGATAAAGATCAGAGCAGAAATAAATGAAATAGAGACAAAAAAAAAAAGAAAAAGAAAAAGATCAATAAAACTAAGAGCTGGTTCTTTGAACAGATAAACAAAATTAATAAACCTTTACTCAGACTCGTCAAGAAAAAAGGAGACAGGGCCCAAGTTAATAAAATCAGAAATGAAAAAGGAGAAGTTACAACTGACACCACAGAAGTACAAAAGATCATAAAAGATTACTATGAACAATTATATGCCAATAAAATATTTGCTAATGATATATCCAACAAGGGGTTAATATCCAAAATAAAGAACTCATTGAACTCAATATCAAAAATTACCAAACAACCCTATTAAAAACTGGACAGAAGAACTGATTACACATTTTTCCAAAGAAGACATATGGATGGCCACCATACATATGAAAAGATGCTCAACATCAGTGATCATCAGGAAAATGCAAATCAAAACCACAATGAGATATTACTTCATACCTGTCAGAACGGCTATTATCAAAAAGGCAAGAAATAACAAGTGTTATTTGGAAAAGGAAACCCTTGTGCAGTGTTGGTGGGAATGTAAACTGTTATAGCTACTATGGAGAACAGTATGGAAATTCCTCAAAAAATTAAAAATAGAACTGCCATAAGATCCAGTAATTCCACTCCTGGGTATTTTTCCGATGAGAAAACAAACACTAATTCAAAAAGATATATGCACCCCATGTGCATTACAGCATTGTTTACACTAGCCAGGATATGGAAGCAACATAAGTGACCATCCATAGATAGATGGATAAATAAGATAACACACACACACACACACACACACACACACACACTGGAATATTACACAGCCATAAATAAGAATGGAATCTTGCCATTTGTGACAACATGGATGGGCCTAGAGGGTAACATGCTAAGTGAAATAAGTCACAGAGAAAGTAAAATACTGTACGATTTCACTTATATGTAAAATCTAGAAAACAAAACAAATGAACAAACATAACAAAACAGAAATAACTATAGATACAGAGAAAAAAACAGGTGATTGCCAGAGCAGGGCCGGGGGGAAGAGGAAAGAAATAGGTAAGGGAGAATAAGAGGTACAAACTTCCAGTTACAAAATAAATGAGTCACAGATATTCAATATGCAGTGTAGGGAATACAGTCAAAAACTATGTAATGTCTTAGTATGGTGACGGATAATAACCAGACTTATCACAGTGATCATTTTGAAATGTACAGAAATATTCAATTACTCTGTCATGTAATAAGAACTAACATTGTGCTGTAGGTCAATTATACTTCAAACACAAACTCACTCATAGAAAAAGAGATCAGATTTGTGGTTACCCAGAGGCAGGTAGTTGGGGAGGGAGAATTAGATGAAGGCAGTCAAAAGGTACAAACTTCCAGGTATAAGATAAATAAGTACTAGGGATGTAATGTACAACAATGATAAATATAATTAACACTGCTGTATGTTATATATGAAAGTTAAGAAAGCAAACCCTAAGAGTTCTCATCCCAAGGGAAAGTAATTTTATATTTATTTAGTGTATCGATATGAGATGATGGATGTTCTCTACACTTATTGTGATAATCACTAGATTTCTAATCATTTCATGATGTAAGTCAAATCATTATGCTGCACATCTTAACTTATACAGTGCTGTATGTCAATTATATCTCAATAAAACTGGAAGAAAAAAGAGGATTACCAAAAAAATTAAATAATATTATTTAGAACAGTATCTAAAACCATAAAGTACTTACAAATTAAATTAACAAAATAAGTGCAAGATCTAAGCACTGAAAACTACCAAGGCTACTGAGAAGAATAAAAGAACTAGGTGAATGTAAAGACATATTCTGTCTATAAATTGGAAGATTTGATGTTTTTATGATATCAATTCACCCTAAACTGACCTATAGATTCAAATGTAATAACAATTAAAATTCCAATAGGTCAAAACCACAATGAGATATTACTTCATACCTGTCAGAACGGCTATTATCAAAAAGGCAAGAAATAACAAGTGTTATTTGGAAAAGGAAACCCTTGTGCAGTGTTGGTGGGAATGTAAACTGTTATAGCTACTATGGAGAACAGTATGGAAATTCCTCAAAAAATTAAAAATAGAACTGCCATAAGATCCAGTAATTCCACTCCTGGGTATTTTTCCGATGAGAAAACAAACACTAATTCAAAAAGATATATGCACCCCATGTGCATTACAGCATTGTTTACACTAGCCAGGATATGGAAGCAACATAAGTGACCATCCATAGATAGATGGATAAATAAGATATCACACACACACACACACACACACACATAAACACACACACACACACACACACACACACACACACACTGGAATATTACACAGCCATAAATAAGAATGGAATCTTGCCATTTGTGACAACATGGATGGGCCTAGAGGGTAACATGCTAAGTGAAATAAGTCACAGAGAAAGTAAAATACTGTACGATTTCACTTATATGTAAAATCTAGAAAACAAAACAAATGAACAAACATAACAAAACAGAAATAACTATAGATACAGAGAAAAAAACAGGTGATTGCCAGAGCAGGGCCGGGGGGAAGAGGAAAGAAATAGGTAAGGGAGAATAAGAGGTACAAACTTCCAGTTACAAAATAAATGAGTCACAGATATTCAATATGCAGTGTAGGGAATACAGTCAAAAACTATGTAATGTCTTAGTATGGTGACGGATAATAACCAGACTTATCACAGTGATCATTTTGAAATGTACAGAAATATTCAATTACTCTGTCATGTAATAAGAACTAACATTGTGCTGTAGGTCAATTATACTTCAAACACAAACTCACTCATAGAAAAAGAGATCAGATTTGTGGTTACCCAGAGGCAGGTAGTTGGGGAGGGAGAATTAGATGAAGGCAGTCAAAAGGTACAAACTTCCAGGTATAAGATAAATAAGTACTAGGGATGTAATGTACAACAATGATAAATATAATTAACACTGCTGTATGTTATATATGAAAGTTAAGAAAGCAAACCCTAAGAGTTCTCATCCCAAGGGAAAGTAATTTTATATTTATTTAGTGTATCGATATGAGATGATGGATGTTCTCTACACTTATTGTGATAATCACTAGATTTCTAATCATTTCATGATGTAAGTCAAATCATTATGCTGCACATCTTAACTTATACAGTGCTGTATGTCAATTATATCTCAATAAAACTGGAAGAAAAAAGAGGATTACCAAAAAAATTAAATAATATTATTTAGAACAGTATCTAAAACCATAAAGTACTTACAAATTAAATTAACAAAATAAGTGCAAGATCTAAGCACTGAAAACTACCAAGGCTACTGAGAAGAATAAAAGAACTAGGTGAATGTAAAGACATATTCTGTCTATAAATTGGAAGATTTGATGTTTTTATGATATCAATTCACCCTAAACTGACCTATAGATTCAAATGTAATAACAATTAAAATTCCAATAGGCTTTTTTGAAGGGTAGAAAATGGTAGAATATTCTAAAATCTATATGGAAATCCAGCAAACCTAGAAAGATATGTTTAAAAAAGCAGAACAAGGTTGGCATACTCATACTACCTACTATCAAGACTTACTACAGCAATCAAGAGCGACCTAGAGTCTGTCATACAGAGTGAAGTAAGTCAGAAAGAGAAAAACAAAGAGCATATGCTAACACAGGTATATACGGAATCTAAAAAAAAAAATGGTTCTGATGAACCTAGGGGCAGGACAGGAATAAAGACACAGACATAGAGAATGGGCTTGAGGGCATGGGGAGGGGGAAGGGTAGGCGATGAAGTGAGAGAGTGGCATGGACATATATACACTACCAAATGTAAAATAGATAGCTAGTGGGAAGCAGCTGCAGAGCACAGGGAGATCAGCTCGGTGCTCTGTGACCACCTAGAAGGGTGGGATAAGGAGGGTGGGAGGGAGACACAAGAGGGAGGGGATATGGGGCTTTATGTATGCCTATAGCTGATTCACTTTGTTGTACGGCAGAAACTAACACAACATTGTAAAGCAATTATACTCCAATAAAGATGTTAAAAAAAAAGAGACTATAGTACTGGCATAAGGATAGACACACAGATACAGAAGAGAGGAGAGTCCAGAGCTCGACACCCACATATATGGTCAGTTGATTTTGAAAAAGATGTCAAGGTAATGCAATGGGGTAAGGATAATCTGTCCAACAATTGTTAACAATTGGAAATCCATATGGGAAAATAAAAAGAAACCTCAATCCTTACCTATAACCAGGCAGAGTTAAAATGAGTAGAAAATTTCTCCTCCAAAAGTGGCTCTCCTGAGTCCTTTATGTTATATTTTCTGGTACTTACAGGCTTTACCAACATGCCTAGTTTACCCATCAGGACAGGTCAAACACTGAAATGAGCATTACTTGGACTTTGAAAGAATTTGGTGTTACCAACGGTATTCAATCAGGCCAATTCACAGAAGTCTCGTGCTACTGCAATAGCTTGGCACACATCCGAAGAACTGAACAATTCCTTCCGACTAGTTCTATGCCCTACATCCCTGGAAAAATCTGTAAATTCCCTACTCTGGATTTCAAATCTTTCTTTCTTTTCCCCAAATTTCCACCATTAAATTGGGCATGTTCCATTGATTATCTGGGCCCAGGCTCATCATCTTTTTCCAATCAGGCTAAAATACCGTCTTGGCTAATGGAGCACTGAGCTCTGCCCACAGGAAATCTCTGACTGGCCTTTGTCTTTACTGACCTTGGCCTCCTATTCACTTCTTGGGCCAAACTACAGTATTGGATTTTCATTCTGGCTCAACTCTTCACACCCCCCCGTCTCTTTGTATTCCTGTCCTTATCCTCTTAAAGCTCATTTTCCTAACTCACCATAGAGATCATCACTAAAGCTAGTATTTTCCCTGAAGATTAAAAAATACTTAAGATAACATGTTTATAATTAGTAACTCCTCATTTTCAATTCACAGTCTCTTTCGGAGGGAGCTGTTATCTTTTATAACCAGACATTACTAAATGAATAAGTGATGAAATTTTCAGAGAGAGGGATCAGTCATTTAAAGACTGCTGTCCCCACTGTTAGCACTGACGCGCTTCGTACAGGTCACCTCATGCCCCACCAAATTATTCCTCCTCCATAATCCCTAAAGTTGGGAAGAATTTTTTATCTGTCAATGATAGATCTTTAGGTCCAAAGATGAACACTGCTCATTCACATGCTCTCTTACATACTCTTGTGCTCTTCCTATTTAGTTTTCTCCCCTGAAGAACCTGGAATAATTCAAGGGATATTTTGAGGACCTCACCTTATAATGCATTCACCCCTCTGCACCACCCCCCACCTGCCCCTCACCGGAAACAAAAAAAGAAAAAAAAAAAAACACTGTTTCTTCCTGAAATCAATCAAGCAACATCCCATGGGTAAGTGGACTCTCTCGAATTAATATAACTCATGTAATTAATATAATGCAGGAGTCCTGGTGGTCTTGAGAGGCAGTCTCAGACACTTCCGTCCAGCCTTCCCTCACCCCCCTCCCTCACTGGGCTCAGAGCTGCACCTTAGTCTGACCTGCACCTCCTGCCTTCCCTGCCTCCACCCACCCCAGGTGTTTATCCTAATAAAACACTTGGACGTTCAATCCTGTCTTGGCATTTGCTTCTCGGATGACCCAGCCTGACACATCTGGATTAATAACTTACTTAAATTTACATTTTCCTGAAACTAGCAGCTCTTAAGTGGGTCCTCAGAAAATGGGTAAAGACACAGGGATTTTGTAATGCACATCTCAGATACAGAGTTCCTCCTCTGTTCCATTTATCCCCATCTTGAAAAAGATACTAATAAAAGGAAATTAGGCTTTTAAATAGTTGTGTCACACTAACAACTTTCCTAATATTAAGAGATTCTCCATTACATACAAATTCACCCAGTTCTAATGAGAAGGGAGCAAGTTAGGAACTGTTATTTGATATTAACCACTTAGGTGTCTGTCTCTCTGATAGTAAGGTCCTGGAGGGTTCGCACCCTGCCTCATTCACTTTTTTACTGAGTACTGAGTTCATAGCAGGTACTCAATAAATGTCTATTGAATGGAGATGAAATCAGTGATGCTTAATTGCAGTGAGGTACAGCGATAAAAGAGGGGTGTGGTTCTCAGAACTTTCTAGGGATATGAAAAAACATACAAAATATACCCACTGTTTTCATTACACAAACCATAGAACAAAACTTCATATTTCATCTTACAAACCACAGAAAGTGAAGTTCAACAAAAATTCTGTTAGCTACAGTGGCAATAAGCAAAATATAAAGTAAGAAAGATTATAGAGAACTGAGTTTTAAACCAATGAGGAGCTCTGCACCAGTCATACTCTATTCACCTAAAATCATTATCCTGCCCTTCTAAGAGCTGGCCAATACATAATGTCTGGATTTAGAAGAGTAAGTTGCAATAACCATGTGGCTAGATATAGCAATATAGAATATATATATGGGGTATATATAATACACATGTGTTATATATGATATACTATGTAAGATATAGATATATAGGTTTACTCATACCAATATTCCCGTATACCTGTAGACTTACTCAAGCCTCATCATTTACGTACTGCCAACAGATATAACTATTTCCTCTAAAAAAAACAAAAAGAAAAATCCTGTATCTTCCTACATGTCAGGTAAAGGAGTTTCTTTAAAACAAAATATTGATCTATTTAGATGACAGTGGAAAGTTTACATTTACAAAATAACTTGATAACAGTAAAAGAAAATAGAACAGAAAGAGTGGAGAGTTAGATGAACTCCACAATTTCTGATTCCTTCATCATCACTTTAAAAAAGAGTAATTTATTTCACCAACTGTTGGCATATTTCTGATAATTAAACTCTTACTACAGCAATGAAAATAAGTGTATTAGTGGAGATCTCCAACAATGAAGCTTTAACTAGTCTTTCCCATAATAGATTAACACATCTAAACTATACCTTGTCCTTGGGGAATTTTTGCTGCACATTAATTGGGTTTCCAATTAATTTCCCAATATTCTTTAAAGAACTCCATAATGTCCGCCTGCCGATGCAGGGGAACCGGGTTCGCGCCCCGGTCTGGGAGGATCCCACATGCCGCGGAGCGGCTGGGCCCGTGAGCCATGGCCGCTGAGCCTGCGCGTCCGGAGCCTGTGCTCCGCAACGGGAGAGGCCACAACAGAGGGAGGCCCGCATACCACAAAAAAAAGAAAAAAAAAAAAAAAAAAAAGAACTCCATAATAAGACTGGCTTGACTTTTAAGTGCACTCAGTGAATTTGAGAGGGAAGAAAGAATATTCCACACAACAGAGCCAGAAAAGGCAGAAAACATTTTTCTTCCTCCTCTCTTCATTATTTTCCCCAGAAACTACTGCAAGTGGGTAAAAATTAAAGAATAAAGATATACCTAAAACAATCGATGACAATTTAAAATTATGAATTCCAGGTCTTTCAACATATAAAATGGTCTAATGAAAATTTTATGTAGAGTAAGTTCTACAGAATTGCAAGTTGGCCCTAAACTATGTAATACTGGGAAGTCTAATTCTTGCCCTACAGGCTTAGGAAAAAAATAAAACCATAGCTCTTCACATTTCAAACTACATGTCATTTTACCTATGAGTCAACCAAATAACAGATATGAATTGAGGTGCCTACCAGGTTCAGGGCATGATAAGACATTTCATAATGAATCCCCAGTTAAAGGAACTAATCCTAAAGAATTCAGCATGTACTTTATATGAAAAAATGAGAAAAGCAAATAATTCCAAGTAGTTAAACAGAGGTAATGAATATGTGAAAACTTTCAACTAAAAGTTAAGGAAAATAAAGAGGCCTATAATTTTATAAAGTTTGACAAATTTGGTAGAAGAATAGAAAAATATGTATTTTTCTGGAGAAGATACTTTTGATTTCATATAAAAAGAAATGAAATTCTAATTACAAAAAGTGAATCTGTAGAAAAGGAACATTTACTCCTTTTCCAAAGATACTATTTTCCTAGTTAGCTATCAGAAACCACTCAAACAAATGCAGAACTTCTCAAACAATTGCTTATAAAGTTTCATTATAGATGGTTTTTGGTAACAAAATATATTTCACATATTAAAAATAAGCAAGCTTTCATGCTACAGCATTTCCTTTCTTTTCTTCATTCAACAAATATTTATTGAGCCCTTCACATATAATTCAACATGGTTCTAATACTAGGGATACAGCATTGAACAAGATGGACTAAAATCACAGCCAACATGGAACTTACTTTCTAGGTGAGATAAATGACAGGCAAGAAAATAAGTAAAAGGTCTAGCATGTATATTCTACTACTATTCCACTGTCATTCTGCCATAATATTGTCCTTTGGTTCAATGGTGCTGGATGTGGTTTAAATAGAATTACAATGTAATAAAAGCCTTTTTTAATATTTCAGATAAACCCTCTTGGCCCAGTTCTAAGCTAGATCTGTCTTAAAAGGATTACCATGATATAAACCTGGGATCACCCAATTTTTTCTGTAATGAGTCACATATAAATATTTTAGGTTTTGCAGGCCATCTATGATCTATATCACATATTCTACACTTTTTTCCCCCTTTAAAAATGTAAAACTATTCTTATCTGGCAGGCCAAACAAAAACAGGCCAGGGGCTGAATCTGCCCTACAGCCGTAGCTCTCCAACACCTGACCAAAAGATATGAGTATCCTTGCTTTTAAGTGGCTATGCTCAGTCATACATTTCATGTTTCTTTTATTTTTTATATTTATTCTTTTGCTCTTTGTTGTTCATTTGCCAAAATCTAATAAAACATTCTTTTCTAGAGCCACAGTAGTTCCAACTACTACAGCCTCAGAGTCAGTTCTGAAGAGCATGGCCACCTGCTCTATTTCACACAAGCAACAGAAAAATGTTCTTGGCAGAAAAACCTTCCTAAGTCTATACTTTAGAGAGATACGGCGGAGACTACACATGCTCTCTGCTGACTTCCTGGAGCAGACACATATAAGGTCTAGGTCCCTTACCTTGCTGGAGGAACATCAATATTGGAAGAAACAACTTTTCGTTTTTGTTCAAGGAGACAGATGGAGCGAGTGTTTTCTTTTTCATGGTCAAGGGCTCGGTTGACTTTTTTGGTGTCTGCTGTTTTCACATCCTCCTCCATGGCCAAGGGGAACAAGTGTTGATGAGACAGTTTTTTACTAGAGTCACGTTTTAAGTCCTCTGGTTGAAATGTGAAGGCCATTTCCCGCTTAATGCTCCCCACCTGTGAAATGAAATGCAAAAATTCTTAGTCACCCAAAATATCAGCTTTGCATGACTATGTGCAGATGGCCATGACGGAGAGACCACAGACTCTGCTGTCCCTGTTCATCTTGAAGATTTTATAGTTTAAATGGGAAAAAAAGTCACACAGAAATAAAATGACTGACATTACAAAGTAACGCACAATTGATGCACCACCTGTCATAATGCAAACAAGAAGCATCACAAGCACAAGAAAAGCCTTTCAGGTGTGCAAAAACTTTGAAGGCTGGAAAGCATGAGACTTAAAAAAATCTAAAAATTTTACACATTATTGTTTTCTCTTCTACAACTGAGAAAACTCAATTAAGTGAATAAATTCTTAAATATTTCATGCTGATTATGTTTAATAAAGACAGCTATACATATAAAATCAAGCCTGATATCTTTGACTATGAATACTGATCTTAACCACACTCTTTATCTATTGAAGAATTGTTTTTTATCCTTTATTTATAGCAGTTAAGATCCTAATGAAATCCTTCATTAGTGTGACAATTAAAAAGTCATATTAATTTTTCTTATGATTTTTTTACTAAATGCAATGGTGAATAAAGTTTAAGACAAATATGAATTTAAACCTCAAGGAATTAAAACTGGTTATTTCAGATTTTAGGACTGTGATGACTGAAAAGGAGACTAAAGTTAAAAAAGAAAAAGGATTTTGTAATGTGACTGGCACTGTAAATGAGGTCTGGAGTGAACTTGTTAAAGTCCTAAGCATACAAAGAAGAACCAGACTATCTGGCAACCCAGAGCCTCACTAATCAGCAGAGCACGTTTCAAAATATGCGCATCGGTAAGACATTTCACAGGTCCAGAGACAGTCTCTCCCTTTCATGAAGTCAGTGTACATAGTCAGTAAATCTTCACTCGCCCACTTAAATAGAGGATATGCTTATTTGTTTCTTTTTAATTTTAGTTAGGAGGAAAAGCACAAAGCATGTGATCAAATAGATTTAGAATAATAGGAGCTAAAGCCATAAACATACAGCATCTTCAGAATAAAATGAGAATATGTGGGCCCAGTAACAGCAGAGACTGGCAAAGTATGGTATTAATGACTAGAAATTCTCAGACTAAAGGAAAACTCTGAAGTATATGTGTGTTGGGAGTCACAGGACCTGCTCACATTATGTATTCTTCCCGAGCCCAGGGATGACTTGTGCCTCAGGATTGCCTTGGCTGGAACGTATCTTTCACATGAACACAGAGCCCTAAACTGAGCTCCCTGCTCTCCTTGGCCTGCACTTGTCAGGAAAAAGAGAATATCTTCCATGGTGTTCCTGCCAGACCAAGCCCCAGCTCCACAGGACAATGGTCAGCCACCTGGGTCTACTTGCAACTCATTAAAAAGTTACCATGTTTCTCAGAATGCATTAGTTAATGAAGCAAAGTAAGAGTCCAAGAAAAATGAGTGCTTTTAAGAGCTAACTGTTTTAATGACATCGATACTCAATAGAAAGGAATAAGAAAATATTTCACACTTCTAAAATGTAATAAATTTTCAATAAAAACGTAGTTTGGAAAACTGACTAATGTAATTATAAATTTTTAAGATATCCATCACTAATCACTTTCATTGCAACTTCTTCTGCCTGGAGGTGGAAGATAGAGGCAGGCATTTTTTCCACCTCTAGAGCAGCTCATTCCCAGCGATGTTACAACAGGAATATGCCAAACGCCAGGCATGAAAGATGAAAACAAAGGCCTGGTTTTGATGATTATAAATAGTTTCTCCCTAAGTGTCAAGTGTTACAGCAATTAAATATTTAAGTAGTCATTAGTATTAAGTTGTAGCAATAACTGACATCCATACCTCCCTTGGGGTCAACTGGACTGGTTAAATGAATTCAATCCAAAGAGAGGAGAGTTGAGGGAGAACATTACAGAAAGTTTAGCTTTTAGCTCCAAAAATTTAGGGAAAAAAGCCAGCATCTAAAGCAAATTAATACAAAGAAGAATAAACTTTCTATAGAAATATTATAATTGTATGTCATGCTCTTAGCTGAGACTTCATAATAAAATAAATTATGGTAATATTCAACAATGTAAGCTATAAATCTTCCAAAATACATTCTAAACATAAAATTAATCTCTCAATAATAATCAAGAAATTTTAGCAATGTAATGAATTTCAAAGACTACTTAGCCCAGACTCCTTTTTAAAAGTGGAATTAAAATGAGTTAGAAATGATCAAAGAAGAGAAAAAAGTGTAGAGGTGAGCAAGAGACTTTAGATACTTTGAGTCATAGGTTCCACTGTTTGTAAGGCTGGTGGAAGGAGTGGGTGACAGGTGTAGATGTTCATTATATCACTATGCTTTAAATGTATATGTATATTACATGTTCTTTTTTTTTAAAATTTATTTTATTTAGTTATTTTTGGCTGTGTTGGGTTTTCGTTGCTGTGCACGGGCTTTCTCTAGTTGCGGTTAGCGGGGGATACTCTTCGTTGCGGTGCGCAGGCTTCTCACTGCGGTGGCTTCTCTTGTTGAGGAGCACGGGCTCTAGGCACCTAGAGGGCCTAGAGGGCCTAGTGGGCCTCAGCAGTTGCGGCACGCGGGGTTAGTAGTTATGGCACTCGGGCCCTAGAGCACAGGCCCAGTAGCTGTGGCGCACGGGCGTAGTTGCTCCACGGCATGTGGGATCTTCCCGGACCAGGGAATCGAACCCGTGTCCCCTGCATTGGCAGGCGGATTCTTAACCACTGCACCACCAGGGAAGTCCCTACAGTTTCTTTTTAATGTTCCTTTATTCAGAGCAGATATTATCTTTAAAAATATTTTTTAAAAGGAGAGTACACAGGAGAGAAGAGAATGGAGCAAGTATATGAAGTCAAATCTTGAGACATGGGCTCAGAAATGGCCCAGAGAAATAGGGTGGTGGCTGGGTTGGATGCTGGACAAAGGAGAATGCTCTAAGATGGGAGGTAACAGAGCACATTTGAATGCTGAGGCAGGATGGAAACGAAGGGATGAGTGAGGGTTTGGAGGAGCAGTAAAAGGGGGCAGGGCCAGCATGCAGCCATGGCACCTCCAGCAGATCAGCCGAGGAAAGCAGCAAGAGGAAGATATAAACCCCAATTAAATTTGAACCCCTATTAGATTAGGAGAAGAAAGCAGCTAAAGGAAGATATGAGCCCATTTATATGAGATTTCCAGAAAAGGCAAATCCATAAAGACAGAAAGCAGATCGGTGATTGCCGGGGGCTGGGGTTGAGAGCAGGAACTGATTGCAAACAGGCACTGGAGAACTTTTTGCCATGATGGAAATGTTCTGGAACTAAACTGTAGTGATTTGTACAATGCTATACATTTATCAACAATTCCTGAACTGGGGGTTTCCCTGGTGGCGCAGTGGTTGCGCGTCCGCCTGCCGATGCAGGGGAACCGGGT
>NC_041228.1:56521773-56543765 GCF_002837175.3 Physeter macrocephalus | reverse complement strand
CACATGCCGCGGAGCGGCTGGGCCCGTGAGCCATGGCCGCTGAGCCTGCGCGTCCGGAGCCTGTGCTCCGCAACGGGAGAGGCCGCAACAGAGGGAGGCATGCGTACTGCAAAAAAAAAAAAAAAAAATCCCTGAACTGTATTCTTAACAATGGGATGAATATTATGGCATGCAAATTATACCTCGATAGTACTGCTGATTTTAAAAAAAAAAAAAAAAAAAAAAGGAAAGGAGGAAAGAACCAAACCAGGAGTAACTGGTGTAGAAAGTAAATTCCCCAAGAACCGCCTAGACCAGAAATTGGGAAACGGTGCCACAAAGAGGCAGCCACGAGGTGCTTGACAACCCAGGCTGCTGCAAGTAGCTGTGCTGTTATACCCTGTGCACAAGAAAGATCAGCTAAAATCCAGCCCCCACTCAAGCCAGGTCCCCAGGCCTCTTCACCCATGGAAGAGGGACATTTTTCTAATTCATCCCCCCGGAGAAGAACTTTTTGCACTTCATTTGCCCAGAGAGGGCACTCTTACTTATTTTTTTCCCAATTTGCACAACGCCCTGGTGACAAAAGGAAACCCTTCTGGTGATCTGCAGGGCCTGGGCCGAGTTAGCTTCCTTCCTTGAAGCTGATATCAATTAATGATGTGACTTACATGAGCTGATATTTTTGTTAAAAGAAAAGTTGGGGAAATCTGAGAAATCTCTCTGTGAAACAGCTCAAGGGGAGGCAAAGGGTTCAACAATAGAAGACAACCAGAGAAAACAAACAAACGCCCCAAATCTAGAAGGCCTAGGTGGCAAATAATGAAGAAAAACAGCACAACTCTTAACCAGGAATTTCGAGGAGAAAATACAAGGCAGAGGTTTAGGAAAAATCTTAGTCTAGATTTTTTAAAAAGTGTCTCCTGCATGAGGAAGGGTTAATCTGACTGTATCCCACAGTGACGAGACTAAATTGGAAGGCAGCAGTATCTGATTCTGGTTGTCAAATTTCAAGACGGACATTGACAAATCGGAACAAACATGGCAGGGTGATCAGGATGACAAAGGATCTTATTAGGAGAAATCTGGGACTATTTCATCTAAAAAACAGAAGGTTTAAGGCCCCCATAGCTTCTCTTAAACACGTGTTAGAGCCCTCTTGAAGAGGAATTTGAGTTCCGTGTTCCTCCGGAACCAGGATCAGTGGTGCCCACTCCTGCTTCTGGCTGACCGCATTCTGACCTTATGGTTTACTCTCTCTTCCTCTTTTCTTCTCACTCTTCCACCACATTGTGAATGAAACATTTTGTATCTAGAAGAAAGATTTACTACTTTTTACTTGACTGTGATGTCATGGACTCATAATCTGTTAAGCAGGTGGAATCTCAGAGACTACCTAGTCTCACATTAACATTTTATTTTTCACCATTCCTATAGAATCTGAATGTACTTTTCATTTTTACAAATGTTCATTTATTACAAAATATATGCTTGCTGTTAAAATTTCAGTAAAAATGTGTATAAAATAAAATGGGGACAGCTTTCTATTCTTCCCCACCCTCCTCCCAAACCTGCTCAGTCAGGTCTAACCCCTAGAAAGAATAGCTTTTAACAATTTACTGCAAAACTTCAACTTACTTAAAAGGCATTAAATACCTATCTGTGTATATATACTGTTTGGAGTGTCTAAACATGAATGTGCTTATACTGCATGTATTGCCCTGCAATACACAGTAAATCATGGCCATCTTTTCATGTTAGTTGTAGATGTACTGTATTTAAAATTTTTGAATACTATAACATTTCACAAGATCATATTTTTTAACCCATCCCTTCCTCACAGACATTGAGGTACTTTTCAATTTTTCATCGTTAAACATAATGCCACAATGAATATCCTTGTTGTATGTATGCATGTACCTTTATACTTGTGCAAGCATTTTTGTAGGAAAATGTGGAGGTTAGAATTGCTGACTCAACCAACCAAAATTTGCTTTATTTGGGAACAAACTATGGAATGCCCATACAATGGACTTAACCATGAAGTCACTGAAAAGAAGGGCTTCAGAATAAATCCATGATCTATTAAGAGGAACACATTTGCTCATGATCTACTAAGAGAAACAGGTAAGTTGCAGACTAGTATGTTAGGCATGATTTCACTGCTTTTCAGAAACAAAGTAGTTTGCTAAAAAGCTACACACCTTCTGGGCCAAGAAGGTTCTTCTATTTCTTTTCTTGTATAATTAGATACATGTGTACACACGTACAGACACACACACAGCTTCCAAGTGGTGAGGTGAGATTATGGGTTTTTTTTTTTTTTTACTTTTTTAAGGTTTTCAAATTTAAAAAATTAATACAAAGAGGATTTTTTAGAGGTTCACAAAAAGTAGGAGGAATAATCCTCTGTGCTGGTCAACATATGAGGGAACTGGCACTCTCACCACCTGTTGGTAGGGATATACATGTTGAAGGAGAACAGCATGTTAAAAGGCAGCGAATTTAATGGTGCACCCCTCTGATTTAGCAATTCTACATCTAAAGGAAAAAAATTACCTAGAAAAGCACAAAAGAATATTTAGCACAGAATTTCTTATAATATTAAAAAATGCAAATTCCCTAAACATCCATCAATAAATTTGGGGTTAAATATGAACAAATAAAATGTATAGTTAAAAACAAAGATATATTTCTTTATTTATTGAACTGGAAAGACATTTAATACCTTAACTGAAAAAAGGAAATCCAAATGAGTTTATGCAATACAATCTCAGGGAGGAGGGATGTATATATATAAAGAGGAAAACAATTCTGAAAGGACATTCCAAAACGTTAAGAATGGTTCTCCTTGGAAGCAGAATTATAGTCCAATTTTGCTTTTTATCCTGTTTGTAATTTTTATAATGTTCATGTATAGTTTGGTATTTTAAAATTTATAAAGTTACTCTGTTCTAAAAAAAATACACATCATTTTTATATAATTAAGTTTCTCAAGAATCTGGCATTTATATAACTAATACCTTTTTCTTCCACTAGCTTTCAGCTACTAGTATATATGCATATACTAAAGGGGAAAAACGAATTACTTAAACTGATCCATACAACTGCACTATTACTTTCCTTGATTACCAGCACCTCTCAGCTATACTGTACTACAAGCACTACCATTGAATTCCTTCTTCCTTCCCAACACAGAAGCCCTTCAATAGCACATCACAGACACACGCTTTATCCAGTGTAATTTCTTGCAAGGGGACAAAGCTTGAGTTAACTGACAAATAAAACTCAAAATTTTTATTCCAACGAACAGCTTTTGTTTTCCTAGATGAAGATAAACAGCCTAACTATAAATATGATATACTTGGGAAAATTGCAATTTTTTAAACAAGAAGTTAACAGTATCTATTTCAATCTTGATTTTCTCTAAATGGTGTCCTTTGTAAACTGGACTGAAGCTCGTCAGCTTTTCTCAATACAAAAACATCTGGTTTCCACAGGAGGATTCTAACAGCACATCAGAAAACAGGATGGCTTCTAGCATCAGTCCACTTGCTTGATCAAACCTTCCTTCTGTCTACACTCAAGTGCATTCCAGGCTCCCTTAATTCCAATACCCTCCCCATGAATATACGGTAATAAGATGCCAAAATGCATGTGTCAACACTCACTCTTGGAAACTGTCCTCACTTACTCGTCTCAACCCAATAAGATTTGAGGAATTGGCTCTGGAGTTTAACTGGATTTCCAGGAACAATCTGCAAAAAGTCAACCCATTTGCCTTCTGGGGCTTTCTGAATAGTAAGAAAGTACTATAGAAATTTTGGAAAAGGAAACGAAATTCAGGCCACAGCAAAAACCACTCTCGGAGAGCGAGCCACGGGAGGCAAGTGAATGGTTCATTTGGCCAAGCAACTCTTTAAGACTCTTCCATTCACCAGGCAACCACACAGTCCCAGCTGACAAACTGTAAGAGAATTTTCCCTATTTCAGATTGTGTTTCCCCACCTTAGGATTTATTTTTTAAACTTGCTTTCAAAACACATATATATACATATTTAGTAACAGACGACAATGACACACCAACCACAGTGTGAAGCATGTAATCAGACTCCCAGAATTCAAAACATGCTACAAAAGAAGCAAAGGTAATATTAATAATAGGAACAATTGATTTTTAAGTTAATTTAAAATATTACCACTAAGGGTCACGCTCAAAGAAAGACCAGACTCTTGAGTCGACTGACAAAGACTGTGTCCAAAAATAGTCAACAGAACTTTACTCATCACTTCAAAGTAAATGCTTCAAATTTCATGCTATGTACACAGAAAAATAAGTTGGATGGCAAATCTATCCAGTCCTAATGAACAGCTGTAGTAGAACCACTTTAAAAATAATTGCTTCCAATTGCTAGCCCCTTGATCATATTATTCCCTTAGCCCTCTGAAAACAATGAAGTGGTTTTTGACTGCTTTACCCTCAAGTTTATTATTTCTCTATACCAAGACAGAGTAACTAGCTGGTGAAAATCATCCTGGTTTGCTGGTGTGATGATGGGGCGAGAAGTAAAACTCAGCACGACAGTGCTGAGACCCTCACTGTGATGGCAGCCACACAGCTACACTACCGCAGCCATCAGTGTTGTTAACGCCGGGTTTACTACAGCAAGTTTCACCTCTAATATCTTGACAGTTTAATAGTCAACAAAGCATGACTTGGTTTGCCTAATGGCAGATCAGTCAGCCACACATTTAGGAAAGTTATTGCAAAAATTTTTGGTGGACGACTACTTGGCTGAAGTTTCAAGCCTTCTATTAACATGATGCAAGCGAGAACAAACTACGTGAGTATTTTTAAATATCCTTTCTAAAATCCTGAATGGAAATACCTATTTCTATAAAGTCCAATATTAAATTCAAGCCTGGCTAAAGTCACCTGTGTATTTTTTCCAACCAAATGTAAGGAGAGAGAGGAAATATCAATATGGGTCTACCTCACTGGCTTTAACTTTAGTATAGAGAATTCTGAACTTAATACAGTAATTAGGTATTCCATTTATTTTATATAAGTCAGAGTTTAATTCAACCAATCACACCCGGTCATGTGAAAACCCTGTGGCCTTCACCTTCAGAATATATCCAGAATCCGGTCACTTCTTATCACCTCCACAGTTACCATCTTGGTCAAGCCACCATTATCTCTCGCCTGAATTTGTACAATAGTCTCCTCCCTGGATCCCTGTCTCCTTCCTTGCCATGCCTTTCCCACCCCCCAGTTCCTTCTGAATAACAGTAGCCACCTTGTCCCTTACCAACCAGAGTCAGATCATGCCCCTCCTCAGCTCAGCACCCTCCAGTGGCTCCCCATTTGACAAAGAATAAAAGCCAAGGTCCTGGCAGTGGCCTCCGAGGCCCCATTTGGTTTGGCCTCTCGAATCCTTCTTTTCACCCTCTCCTACTTCCTGCCTCCCCTCTTACCTCTCCCTCGACCCTTGCTGGCCTTGACCAGGCCAGGCACACCCCTGTCTCAGGCCTTCTCACCGGCTGCCCCATCTCCCAGGACTGTTCTTCCTTCATATCAATACATCCACACTGCTGGCTTCCTCACCCTTTCAGCCTTTGTTCAAACATCTCTTTCTCAGTGACGCCAACTCTGACCCTCCTATTTAAATTTCAGTGCTCATCTCCCACTCCTCATCTCCCATATTCTATTCTACTGTTGTTCTACAGCACTTATAACAAACTGTATTAATTTATTATTTATTATGTTTATTGTCCAGGCTGCATTGCCAGAATCTTGCTCTATGAGGGTAGTTTTAGTTTGTGTACTGACGTTTCCAGTACCTGGAAGAGTATCTGAAACAGAGGGCACCCTCAATAAGCATTGAGTGAGTAATAAAGGAATGAATTTTTAGGTGATTATATGTGCTATAGGGTAGCACCTACTAATAAAATCTAAGGAGGATGGATGCCAAGTTCCTGGACCTGCAAAGAGTGGGGTCATATTCAATAGAAATTTCCTAAGCTACCAAGAAGGAAAGAGTGAATTGTGCTATAATTTGGAGAAGAGGTGAAAAATAATTACAGGATGGCTACTATATTAATCCTTTCCTTATCAAGTGTTCAATTTTATTTCATGGAGGATTTTATCTCCAGGAATGCAATCTTTACTGTATAATAAAATCTATAAAGAAAATAGGGTTTGTTTTACTTTTAAATTAAGGGACTCTGAACTTTCCTTCTACAAATATCACCCAGTTAGCCCAGGACAAACCCGTAGAGAGATACAGCAGAATTTCACAACCAAGTCACAGTTAAAGTTCTATAATTTTCAAAACTCCTGGGGCGTGGAGATTCCTATAAGGGGCAGGACATGGAGCAGCCTGGTCCCCGGGGATGCCCAGCAACACTTCCCACACCTATCTGAGGCTCACAGCAAATCCAGGCCACTTATTCTCCCAATGAAATCTAACATTTACAGTCAAGAATAACAATATGATATTCAATGTCATTTCTTCCACATTTGGTTCATAGTAACTATTTTTGCTGATAGGATTTGGGTCGCACCTGAAGTATTTTCTTAGAAGTTTCTTTCTGAAGGAGGACAGACACCTTTTTGCTGAGGGGCAGCTGACCTATGGAAGACGTGTCCATACCAATTGCCGTGACTGCCACATACAGCCCATGACTGCCACTGCCAGGAGGAGCCGGGGCCCCTGGGCGCAAAACAGGCATCATTGTCCCTGACCTGTCCTCACTGTAGTTTCCCCCCAGGGGAATCGCACAGTCTCCTCGCACTGGAACCTTCCTCTGCTCATCACACGAAACAGAGAGCCACTCTGGAGACTGTATACTTCACAGAGCCTCTTCCATGGCCGCCTACTGGAGCCCATCCCCATCTCCCTGAAGCCTCCTCTCCTCCCCTGCTGAGGGTCTCTGAGCAACCTTGTCCCCACCTGGCCTGAATCCTAGGCACAAACATACACAGCAAAAAAGAAGAGATTCTTGGCAATTCAAGCAATGTGTTCATTTTCTTCATGGGTTATATGGTTGTTTGCCATTGACCTGGGAATCAAACCAGACTTTAAAACATGATTTTTCTGACCAAACCACACATTTCCCAGAAGTGGTTAGAACAGGACTTTTTGGTAAGTTGGAGAATGTAGTTCTGATACGTATAAATTAAAGGGCAAATCAGTTCTCGAAAAGGACAATGCACAATTTCTCTGGGCACAAACAGGACCAAGAAAATCCTTTCTTTCAAGAGCCTAATCTGAGAGGCCAGAAACTGATGTCAATTAGTGCTGGTGGCTCGGAGTGACAGCATGGGTGACCAGGTCAGGCCACGGGCATGTGAGAAAGTAGAGGAAACCAGGAAAGAGTGAGGAACACTCTGGAGAGAAACAGGAACAGAGGGCAGGAAGGTCCTCAGACAGACCAGGCGTCTGAGAGCTGCCTCATCCCCCCACCCCCCAAGTCCTCGTCCACCCTGAGCGCACTGGCTGTAGGTCGCCTCTGTGCCTGGACGCCTGCATCTCCCTCCTCCTCATCAGAATCTCCGCCCCCCCCCCCCACCTCACCCCACCTTTCATTTTTTGCAAAACCTGAGCTGGTTTCAACTTCTTGCAACAAAAAGAGCTGGACTAACTAACCCAATGCCTTGAATTCCTTTGGCAATAAGAACTATAAATGCGGCTTTTCCAATTCATCAGTGGCTGCCACAGGCTAACACAACTTCTTTAATTTTCCGAGTGGATTAAGAAGCAGTTTTTAAGTAAAAAAGAACTGTCAGTTGCTAAGTGTTCTTCCTTCAATATACATTTTATTTAAATACAATTTGTCATTCCTTTGAGCAGTAAACAGCAGGTGAAATTAAGAACTAAAGTTGAAAGCTAATGAATTCACATTTTAGCGTGCATGTGGCTCTTAATTCACAGACAGCCAATTACTTCTACTAGCTGCACAGATGACTAAATAAAATCTGCTAATAAATGCAGCTAGAGCGTATTCAAGGAATTAAACAGTACATATTAGAATAAATTTGTAAATCTGCTTATCATATAAATTTAATTCTTTAGAATAAAGGTCCAACAGGTATGTGAGAGAGTAGATGGGAACATGAGAGAGAAATACGTCCCACTTCAACACAGTCCTTCATAAGAAGGTAGATGGCTCAACGGAAGAACTGGGCTAACCCATGACAATGAGCTTTGGGAAGACCTGAAGATAGAAAGGTGTGCTCGTGGGGTTTCAGTCTGGTCACGATCCTTCCTTCCTGCCTTGCTGGCCGTGGACTTCAGGCTTGCTTAGCCAGCTGTAATAAATAAGTAAATGTGCGCCTGCATGTGTGCGTGCATGCATGTACGTACAAATGAAAAAATACAACACACATACACATACCTTCTAGTAGCTCTGCTCCTGCTAGAACCCTGACTGATACAATATAAAACTTGTATAAGGTAGTCATGCTTCCCCTAGCCCTCTCCTCTACTGGTCCAGATGCTAGTTAGAGGCAGAGAACAAGTTTTGCTCAGTTTTGTTTCCCAGACACCTGATGTATGCATACCTGGCACATTCAAGGCGCCTGGTAAATGTTTGCTTAACTAATATAATTAAGTGATGATAAGACAGCAATGGGGCCAGCCTATAAGAGCCGAAAGGAAGATTTGTAAAATCTGGAGACAGAAGCGATTCCACACTCACAATACTCTAAAGTATACAGAAGACAATAACAATAGCAAAAGTAGTAGTAGTGATAATAATAATAATGGCCACATTTATTAAACCCTTACTAAGTACAGGACACTGCATTAAAATTTCTCCATATACGTTATTTCATTCCAGTCCCAAAAAATCCTAAGAGGAAGATCTTATTATCCAAACTTTATAGATAAGAAAACTATAGGTAAGAAAACTAAAGCTAAAATTACTACGTAATTGACTCGAGGTCTCACAGGTCTTTGCCCTCCTTGCTCTCCCTCTCTACTGGATACTTCCCATCAGCAATCAAACATTCTCCAATATCCCCTATCTTTAAAAAAGAACCCACCTTATTTTGACCTCTGATCCTGCTCAACTACTGCACCTCTGCTGTATTCCCTGTTGAAGTCATCAATAGAGATGTGTACATGAGCTGTCTTCACTCCCTACCTCCTATTTACTCTTCAGCTTATTGTCACTGATTTCTACTTCCTCCAAAACAAGAAGAAATCATGCTTTTGCTGGAGTCACAGTGAACTATACAGAGTATATCACTAAATTTAATAAATACATACTTTAAAATTTCCATTCTCTCCGTACTAAACACAATTAGCCTCCTTGAAGCATCATCTTCTCTTGGCTTTATGATAGCAGGACCAGTGCCAATTCTCATTTGCAGAGCAAGACAACAGACTCTTTAAGAACCCTGGAGAGTCAGGCTGGGATGTTCAACAGGACAACTGCACAGAGCCAGGAGGAAGGTCTGACCACATCACAAGTGTGAACCAGCAGAAGTACCACACGACAACAGGTACCGAAAGCTAGAACTTCCACAACAGATGCTCCTACAGCACCAGGAAACTTTGACACTGTGTTTCGCCAGAAGGTCGATTCTGTACATGGCTACCCCTCACTGCCTTATTTGTGCCTAGTCACATGCCTCAGGTGGGTGCATTGCTTTGACAGAACCTAAGTCACACAGAATTCTAGCTGCAAGGTATCTGGGAAGTTCCAGCCACGGCAGCACAGAAAAATAATATACGAAGGGGATACAGAGGTGTTGAATGAGCCAATGTACAGTATTGCCATGCCACCACACGTTTCCAGATTTCTTTCTTTTTTTTCTTTGCAGCCTCCTCTATCTGCTACCCCCAGCACATATTTTTAATCTATGTACTTTTCTCTATTTTTATTGCCACCATCATCTTTTTTGGACTACTACAATAACTTCTGGTGTCACGTTTCCAGATTTCTTTCTTTTTTTTCTTTGCAGCCTCCTCTATCTGCTACCCCCAGCACATATTTTTAATCTATGTACTTTTCTGTTTTTATTGCCACCATCATCTTTTTTTTGGACTACTACAATAACTTCTGGTCTAATCTACCCACTTCTACTCTTAACTCCTCAGAATGTTATTGAGAGAATAAAATAAGAAAGAAGATTTCATAACTTTAACATACCATATAAAAATTAATGCTAATAAACTAGTGCTCTTAGTTATAGCTATTAAACTTTTAAAAACATCATTTAATTAGGCAACTACCTATGTGATACAACTTGAAGGTGCCATAAAGATCCCTGGTTGAGATATACATTCCAATGGCTAAGAATGCCAGAAATATTTTCAAAAGGGTTAAATCATAGGGTTAATTATATCATTAACCCAGCATCCTTGGTTAAACTGTAACTAAACCAGGGAAAGGAGTCTATGTTTGCTGTGAAATCATGTACAACTGAAATCAAATCCCAGTCCTGCCACTTGCTAGGTAGTTGATCTGGGGAAAGTTTATTAACCTGTCTGCACTTCAAAGTCTGGTCCTCATCTATAACACAGGGATGACAGGTTGGTAGAAAGGATCAAAGGAAAATATCTAGTAAAGTGACTGATGCATGGTAAATAGGCATCATTTCTCTCTGGCAATACCTTACTGAGAATTAGTTTGTGAGAGTAGTTAATATCCAGTGTGCTGGTAAGTGAAAGACAAAGTACTGTAGCAATCTGACACAGGTCTAGTGCATCAAAGGGAACGCAAACATACAAAAACAGGAGGTTCCGGTGGGGGAGATGGGGCTCTGCTCAGAGAGGACAGTTTGGGTCACCAGGGGCAGCTAGAGGTAGGTAAGGCTTCTGGGAGCCTTGAGTGGGAAATGGGTCATAAGAAAAATAGAAATAGCAAAAAAAACCCAGGAAGAGATAACGAAACCCATCTCTCTCTTAAAGAAAGTCTTTGCCTGGAGTGAGCCCAGTGGGGTGCCATCAGTGTCTCTGACCATGGTCCAAATCATCCCACTTCCTGAACTCTAACCTTACTCAGGAATGCATAGGAAATAGAATCCACAGTGGAAGATGGGCAGGAAGAAGGAAGAGGAAGTGTTCAGTGATAGCACATCATCCCTTGCTTTGCTCTACATCCCAAACCTTGTTCAACAACAGCAGCAATCTTCTTCACGTCAATAGGATCCTGCTCGAGTCTCCCTAACAGAGACAGAGGGCAAGGCTACAAGCTAGAAAACATGCCAAAGAGAGGTTTACCTTCTCACCTGCTGACATCTGCTTTCATCTTCAACTCAAGAAATGAGCCAAAAGACAACTCTACTTTGGCTGTTGCTAAAACGTATCTCGTATATTAAAACGTATCTATGGCTGTTTACCGCTGCAAATCATACGGAAGAAATTATTTTCCACCAATTTTTAAAAATATATTTAGCCTATGGATTAATTCAATTTATAGTTTTTTTTTAAAAAAAACAGGAACTTTGTATTAGTATAAACTTTACTAAGTTAATGAAATAGGAACGTATATTCTAGAATGGTGGCATCTAATTTACTACTTTCAAAGACAGAATTTGTAGACGGTGGGATTCTGCAAGTAGTTTCACAGGCTTTGTCTACTAAAATTCGCCTGATAAACACAACTATGTGGCCCTGACATCCCTAGTAGAAGAAATGAAACTTGGCTGGCAGCCAAATAATACTTATCACAGGACCCTACACAGAGCAAATGATTCATATGTCATATGTCATATGTTTATGAATGTCAAAGAGCACACATCCAGGTTTTTAAAAGTCGAACTCTTTTGTTCATATGTTAGCTATTTAAAGGATATTCTATTAAAAAAAAAAGGTAAAATATGAATAAGCCACAATTTATTCTCTAGCTTCAAAAGGCAAATAAGTTGTTTACAGCCAGAAGCATGTACATTCTTCCAGGAAAACAGCAGACAAGTGATAGACACTATATAAACACCTTCTGTATCTCTGTATAACACACAATTTTAAAGTATATGTTAATACATTAATTCCCAACTAAAACATCTCTTAATTTTCTTATTTAAAAATCATTTTCCTGGAACTCTTTCTAAAAGAGGTTGTATAAAAGATTTTAAAGGAGATAAAAATTCTAAAGCTTGAATATTTATTCCAACCCACACATAAATCCATCTCCTTTTTCCTAGTGATAATAAGAAAGAAAGGTATTTTAGTAGACCTCTGAAAAGAGTGTTTGCTTGAAAAGTAGGCATTCATTTAACAAATATTTTTACTAGGTACTGTAGGCACAAGAGATAAGAGCGATAAATACATATATACATATATTAAAAAAGTACAAAGATCGCTATACTCATTGAGCTTGAGATCAGTGGGAAGGAGGGTCAGAAATAAATGAACCCCACAAACATAAATAATATTACAACTGCAACAAATGCTCTGATAGAGAAGTATATGAGCTATGAGCACATGAAAGGTGAAAAATCAGAGGTCTGGGAAGGCAACTCTGAGAAAGCATCTTTGTCGGTTTGTGCTGCTATAACAAAAATACCGTACACTGGATGGCTTAAACAACAAACATTTATTCTTCACAGTTCTGGAGGTTGACAAGTCAAAGATCAAGTCACTGGAAGGTTTGGTACCTGGTGAGGGCTAGCTTCCTGGTTCATAGACAGCTGTGTCCTCTGTGGCAGAGAGAGAGAGAGAGAGCGCCGGACTTTATAAGGACATCATTTCCATCATGGGGCTCTACCCCAAGACCTCATCCAAATCGAATACCTCCCAAAGGTCCCATCTCCAAATACCATCCCATTGGGTATTAGACGTCAACATATGAATTTGGGGCTGGGGACGGGGGACACAAACACTCAGTCCGTAGCAGGAAGTGATGGTTGGACTGAGGTCTGATGAGAGGTGGAGCTACCAGGTGATGGATGGGTGGTTGTGTCAGGAAAGCATGGCGAGCTTAAGAACTTGAAAGAAAGCCAGTAAGGCTGGAGACCAGAGTAAAGCATGGTGTGGAGCATGTGATGAGGACACGGAGAGAGAGGGGGCTAGACCGTGTGTTGGAGCTGAATTGTGGGCCCCCCGTGCCCCAAATTCATATGTTGAAATCTGCATCCCTAGTACCTCAGAATGTAGCTGTATCTGGAGACAGGCCCTTTAAAGAGGTAATTAACACCAAATGAGGTCTTACAGCTGGGCCCCAATCCAATATGACTGGTGTCCTCCTAAGAAAAGGAGACTGGGACAGAGAAAACATGCAGACCAAGGGATGAACATGTGAGGACACAGAGAGAAAGTGCCCATCTTCAAGCCAAGGAGAGACAGAGCTCAGAAGAAACCAAACCTGCCAGAACCTTGATCGTGGATTTCGAGCCTCCAGAAGTGTGAGAATATAAATTTCTGTTGCCTAAGTACCAGAGTCTATGGCATTTTGTTATGGCGGCCTTAGCAAGGAATGGTAAAAACTATGGTCTTGATCCTAAGATCATGGAATTCATGGATGGGGTTTAAATTGGGAAGAGGAAGGGTTACAGATCAGATGTGCCATTTGCTCTGGCTGCAGTGTCAAGGTGAACTGCAGAGAGGCTAAGTGGATGCAAGATATGGTAGGCTGAATAATGGCCCCCAAAGACATCCACATCCTAATCCCAGGAACCTGTGAATGTTACCTTATATGGCAAAAGTAACTCTGCAGATGGGATTAAGGATCTTGCAATACAGTATCCTGAATTACCCAGGTGAGCCTGAAATGTAATCACATATGTCCTTGTAAGAGGGAGGCAGCGGGAAATTTCACAGTACTCTACTGTGAGAAGGGTATGCAGCAATGGAAGCAGAGAATGGAGTAACATGCTTTGAAAACAGAGCAGGAGCCAACAAAACAAGACACACAGGTGGCCACCAGAAGCCAGAAAAGGCAAGGAAACGGATTCACCTCTAGAGCCTCAAAAGGAACCACCCCTGACAACACCCTGACTTTACCCAAGTCAGAACCACTGTGGACCTCTGACCTCCAAATCAGCAAGAGAATACATCTGTGTTGGTTTAAGCCACTAAACTTGTGGTACAGTAACCTCTTACAATGGCAACAGAACCCTAATACACAGGGAGATCAGCCAGGGGGCTGTATGCAGCAGCCTAGTGGAGAGATGCTCGGATAGTGATGGCACGGATGGTGGAGACTGACTTGAGAAATACTTAGGAAGTAAAATCAACAGGAGTGGATGCCGGATTTGATTTGGGGGAGAAGTGAAGGAGAGGGAGCCAGTGAGAAGCATTTGTGTTCTTTACTTCCCTCCTACAACCTCCAAATACGGGCAGAGCAGTGGATCTACCATCCCACCCTGGGAGTCAGGGACCTGACAAGGCATTTAAAGATGTGAAGGCAGGAAACCAAAGCTGTTCTTCTCATTTTACTTCATCTTGGAGTTTAAATTTTAAAATGCTACCTCCAAGCTAAATATGCTATTAAAATTTTATGTGGAGACGATCAAAACCCTCAGTTTAAAAATTATTTCTGAATGTGAAATATTTCTTGACTTATTTCCAGAAAGCCTGGAGCCCCTGAGGTGCTTACCATAAAGATTTACACATGGAAGCTACAGAGGACCTATATTCTTCTCTTCTATTTGCTTATCATATATTTATGCTCTCCTCCATAAACTTTTAGACTCTTAAGACCACCAAAATCTAATATACATAGAAGAACACATATTACTTCATAATATATAGACCTACAGCACCTATGCCACACCCTTCCTCGCTTTTGCAGTGACTCTGACCCCACTGAGCTCTAGGCAAACACAATCATCAGTAGGGCCTTCTCGATGCCAAATCTAATGCAGGTCATTTCCTGCACTTGCACTTCAATTTCCTCACACCGGAAGCTGACCCTGCCGATAAGAAGGGTCTTGGCTACACTTAGGAAGTTCAAGCACTTGATGATTAAAAGCGGTGCTGATGTGACTTGTGCTGTTTGCGTCTCTCACACTGATTGCCTAGCTTATATCAGAACAAAAAAGAGCTGGTATACTCCAATACTCTGCATTCCTCTTTTAAGGATAGAAGTACTCCACACGTCTAGACACAGACTTCTACAAACATCACCAAGAATTTGGAAGATCTCTCAGCACTGAGAAAGGAACTATCAGTCTTAAAGATTGTGGGCTTTACTGTTAGTAAGATGAGAAGAAACCATCCTCAGAATCATGAATTTAGACTTGATTATCAAGTAGGATTTTGAAGCAGAAGAGGCACAACCAAATACCCCCAAAGGAAGAACACAAAAAAAAACCCTGCAAAATTTAGCAATTCGGGGCCATTTCACTCAGATGTTAATAACTCTGAATGACATAAGAGTCTCCACATTAAAACCCCAGTACCTGATATTCCTAAGTCGCCATGTTCATCCTCAGTGGGGAGGGAAGTATGTGCTTTAATTTTAGAAGATTTTTTTTTTAATTGCTAAAGTAAAATGCCTAAACCCCTAACCTCTGAGACACCAAAATCTGTGTTGCACTCTTCATTTATAGTAATACTAAATAAATGAAATAAAGAATGTCTTGTTGATTTCTATATTGCTGGGTTTATGTGTTGGATGTTCAAGCTTTTGAAGGACAGGACGAAGCTACCTTGGATTGTTATCAGGAAACGCTGTTCATGAATCATGCATGACTAAATCAGCCTTTTGGTTTTGCAGAGATCTGCCTCCCTACCAAGGTAATCCAGGGCCATACTGATCTTACTGAGGGACTCATTTCATTGATAACGACTTACCTACTCTTCACTGGTGTTTTTTAGCAGGTGCTTGCGAGTGAAACGTACATGTAGTTTCCAGCAGCAACTATTTATTTCCTAAGCAGAAACTTTAGAATATAATTGATATTTATTTTGGAGGGTACAACTAAAAAACATTCCAGACTTACTGAGTAACCCAGATTTTAAAGTAAAGAGACCTAATACACACACACACACACACACACACACACACACATTCAAGTCTTAATTCTCCTACTTTGAGGATACTGTTACCAGACCATTTTTAAAGGAATCAAGAGATCTTTGGGGTTCATTGGGGAACTAAATAGATTATCTAAAGCCAAGCAGTATGTCTTCCATGAAAAGCTAACTAGAGCACTGTCAAAACTCTCAGAGAAGGAGGCATCTTCTAGGTGGTCTACTGAAGTGGTCCTGTTTTTGGTTAATAAGTTCTTCTTTGGTTGGACTTAACCTGGTTTCCACTCCAGAGAAACTCAGCTTGGTTTCCACTCATTCCATCTTCACTGGAGATAAAGAATAATTAGTCAGTGTCCTTTCAGGTTTTCAGAGCTAAAAGGACTCCAAATCTAGCTCACCAAGATCACAGGATATAAGATTAACAATGCAAGAAACAATCACATTTCTATATACTTAGAAAAAACACATGGAAACTGAAATTTAAAACATAGTTACACTTAAAATCACTCAAAATAAAATGAAACACTTAGATATAAATCTAGCAAAAACATATATAGAATAACCTGTTTCCTGATAATTCAAAAGCACTGCTGAAAGAAATGAAGACATAAATATATGCAGAGACATATCGAGGCAGTGGATTGGAAGACGCAACATAGTAAAGTTGTCAATATAGGTTTATCAAAATTCCAGCAAAATTTAAAAAAAAAAAATTTTTTTTAATTAATTAATTTATTTATTTATGGCTGCATTGGGTCTTCGTTGCTGCGTGTGGGCTTTCTCTAGTTGTGGCGAGCAGGGGCTACTCTTCATTGTGGTGCACGGGCTTCTCATTGCAAGTGGCTTCTCTTGTTGCAGAGCATGGGCTCCAGGTGCGCGGACTTCAGTAGTTGTGGCTCACAGGCTCTAGAGAGCAGGCTCAGTAGTTGTGGCGCACGGACTTAGCTGCTCCACCGCACGTGGGATCTTCCTGGACCAGGGATTGAACCCGTGTCCCCTGCATTGGCAGGCAGATTCTTAACCACTGCGCCAGCAGGGAAGTCCCTAACATTTTTTTAATTGAAGTATAGTTTATTTACAATGTTGTGTTAGTTTCAGGTATACAGCAAAGTGTACACCAAATTCAATGTGTACATGAATGTTCACAGTAGCTTTATACATAATAACCCAAAACAGGAAACAAACCAAATGTCCTTCAATTAAACAAACTGTGATACATCCGTACCATGGACTACCACTCAGTAATTAAAAGGGACAAAGTACTGATACATGCAACTACTTGGGGTTCATTCAAAACCTTGGGGGCTTCCCAGGTAAAATTTGGAACTGGTCCCCATACACAGAGGGCAGGGAGAGACAGAAGAAAGAGGCAGCCACTCCACATTGTTGGGTGGTGGTTTTAATAAGCAAGGGAACTTACACAGGAGGCTTCCCTTGGGCGACTGCAAGATGACTAAATCTCCACACGCCCACCAGAATCTTAAGAGCTTGTACAGAGGCCTTAACTGGGTTCAGCCACTATCTAGTCCAGATGGTCTCAGCAACACTCTTCTCTCTTAAGGCTGCATTCTTGAAACAGCTCCTAGTGTGCAAACAGTGGGCTGAATGTACATTCCAAGGACAGGGGCGGGGGTGAGGAGCCTCCAATTGCCCAGGTCTAACTCTGGGGTCAACCGGTGGTCACATCCTCTTGATGACCTCCTCCAGCACTTGGGTGGATCACAAGGGAATTACGTTGCATGCAAAAAGCCAATCTCAAAAGGTTACAGACTATATGATTCTATTTATATAACATTCTTGAGTGATAAAATTATAGACATGGAAAACAGATTAGTGGTTTCTAGGGGTTAGGGATTTAGAGGTGGGAAAGAGGTAGCTGTGGCTATAAAAGGGCAACATGCCACAACTAAAGATCCCACATGCCACAAACGAAGATCCCACGTGCCACAACTAAGACCACGTGCAGCCTAAATAAATAAATAAATAAATGGCAACAAGAGGGACCCTTGTGATGGGACTGCTCTGTATGCTCACTGTGGTACTGGTCACATGAATCTACACGTGTGACAATGTTGCGCACACACACAGATGCATGTAAAACTGGTAAAATGTGAATAAGGTCAGTGAACTGTATCAATGTCAATTTCCTGGTTGTGATATTGCACTGGAATTATGCAAGATGGTCCCACTGGAGGCAACTGGGTGAAGTATATACAGGATCTCTCTGTATTATTTCTTAGAACTACTGTGGGTGAATTTACAATTACCTTTTAAAGCTTTTTTTAAAGCTAAAAAATGTAAAATAGAAAAATATATAGTCTACTCCCGTTTTACAGGTGAACAAAGGAACAAGCAGTAAAGAAATTTACTCAAGATTACACCGTAATCTTTTAGTTAAGAGCTAAGTCAAAAATAAGATTTAGGCCTCTGAATTTCCCACTATGCCACAGTCCTTAACACAAATAATAAAATAAGCAATCGCTACTGTCCCACCCCATACTGGGGGGTTAAAATACTCAAGGTACCTTCAAGCAGCTAAAAATGTAGTTGAGGATACATGGAATAATATTAAGGGGATAAGCGAGTACTACATTTAAGTATTATACGGTTCTATCTTAAATATAATAAGAATATATATAATAAGAAGAATATAATAAGAACTCAGAGAAAAAAGGTACAGACTTATATTTGTCACACAATTCTACTGCAAATCTGAACAAATTCAAGGCAAGTAACCTCATTTATATAGAATAACATGTATGAAAGAGACTTCTATTCAGATGCCCAGACTTAACCTCCAAATATGTTCTATGCTTAGGATACCATGTTATGGGCAGAAGGCAAACCGCCACGGGAGATGGTAATCACCAGCTACTGGTTACCAGACACTACTGCACTACCCTGCCCCCACCCTCCTCAGTGGCGAGCCCAGCAACACAAAACATCCCAGCAAAGACACAGGTCGGTCCTTTTCTTCACAGAAATAAGCCACATGCAACAAGTAAGTCCAGACCATCTGAGGTGGAATTCATTACTTCCCTCACACTTAAGATTTAAATTTATTACTATTGTAATCTGTGGCCCAAAGATGATGACAAAGGCATTACTATAATACTCAGCTCCATCTTAACAGTATAAACTTTGCAACAAAACACTATAAGGGACTGGAGAGTGGTAACCTGCATAGGGGGCTGACTAAATTTGCACTGCAGTGAGTTCCAATAATGATTTGGATTTTGGTAATGATGGCGGATTTTCAGGCTCTGTTTACCTGGCTCTGAAGATGATGGACTTTTAAGCCCTGAGGATGAAGATTAAAACTTTTATGATAGTTTTGTTACCATTTTAGGAGCTTATTATATAGCTTTAAAGTTCACTGAAGTATGTTTCTTTTTGTTTTTCTTGGTTTTTTTTGTTTTGTTTTTTTTGCGGTACGCGGGTCTCCCACTGTTGTGGCCTCTCCCGTTGAGGAGCAGAGGCTCCGGACGCGCAGGCTCAGCGGCCATGGCTCGCGGGCCCAGCCGCTCCGCGGCATGTGGGATCTTCCCGGACCAGGGCACGAACCCGTGTCCCCTGCATCGGCAGGCGGATTCTCAACCACTGCGCCACCAGGAAAGCCCATGTTTCTTTTTAGAAATCAATTTTTCTTGCCCAATAAAATATGTGTTTTTATTGTTCCATGAGCATCACACACCAGGATTCCATTCAGTTTGTTTTGCTATGTTTCACATCAGTTTTTCCTGAAATATTTTTTTTTCTGAAATATTTTTTTGCACTCATATTCAATGGTAACTTTGAAGATCCTTCTCAATTTTTTTGGTAACTTTGCTGATTTTGTACCTTTATTTATATTTGCTTTTCAATCGTGTACTGGGCAGAAATTCATTCTTAATCTTGACTATTATTGTGGCTTGCTTTTAAATTACAGCCCCATTATTTGCTTTATATCACATGCATGGTATGGGATTAAACTCACCATACCATGAGTTTTTTTTTGTTTGTTTGTTTGTTTTCTGTTTGTATCCTCTAACATAGAAACTACACTGTTTGCACATTGTTTTGGGGGGATTTTTTTCAGAATTGACAGGCTATCACAATCTTTCCACAGCTCGTTATTTCTGTATTTATAGAAACACAACTTAAAAATCATGTATAATACATGCACGGGATAAAAAGTACTTAAGCACTCCCTCCCCTCCAAAATTAAAAAAAAAAAAATCTCCGTATAACATCGAAATGCTTCTTACATGATGGCATGTCACTGGCAAAGTCAACAAAACTGATGCAGTCTGGCACTAAGGCCTGCCACCATCACCCTGTCCTTCCACCAGGCTCCGTCCTGGCCCCTGGTCTCTGTACTTGCTCTGTGCTTCTCGCTGTTGTCTTATTTTGCTTTGCTTTTTGCCCAGGGTGTCATTCTCCTCCTTCTCCACTTTACAATCTCTTTCTCAGCCTTTAGACTTAGTTCTAACACCATTTACTCCCAAGCCCTCATGGACTCCCCTGAGCAGTCATTTCCCCCTTTCTGCGTTCCCAGAACACCTCTGAGCTTGTTCCTACAGAACTCAAAAGGCTGGACTGTGAATATCGCAAACATGTTTGTTTCCCCTATTCGACAGAAACACCTCAGGTGGGCACCGTGGGAAAGCGCCTGACATAAAGCAGGTGACAAACTGAGCAGGCCTGCTTCCTGATTGGCCCCAACCATTGGCCTGACGGATTAGGCTATTGTTTCATTTTTGGAAAACAGGGGCAAGTTTATTCTCATGATCTCGGAAAAAGGCATGCGCTAAGTACACAGGCTGGGACTTTTTTTTTTTTTTTTCCAGCTGACCCAGGCAGGGATCTCTCAGGACTCCCATTTAGAAGTAAGAGCTGAGAGAGAAAAGCCATGCTTGTTCAGAATCCTGTATGCTAGCAGCCATGTAGGGTGGGACTTACTTTTCTGGTAGGTGAATCTAGAAGGCAATACAACTTGGAAAGCAATAGCTAAGAAAAAAATCCAGTGCCCTCAGTCAATAGGGATCCTCTTGAAAAACACACTCCATGTTATATGTCCAGTGTACTTTGGACACTAAGGTTAGAATATCACCTCTTGTATCTTTAAGATCTGCACCTGGAAAGGAAGGGCAGGGAAACAACATGGGGCTTCGGTGACAAGAACCCTTAGACAACTGTTGGGGATGAATGAAATTATTTGGGGACGTACCTCCATACTGATGTACTCATGGTAAAAATGGTAAGCCTAACAATGTTAGTACACTTATGCCACATAAATCAATTTTTAATAAAGGAAGTTTCTACTGCTTTGGCTGATAAACTTCAATAATTTTTGCTGTAAATTTCTCAGAAATGTATTAGTTGCTTTCTTGCTTCTCTATTGAGCATAACAAACTTTGCTTGATGGTACAATGTTATAGAAAGGTTAATAAACCGTAACATAAAGTGATATGCCCTCAGGAACTCCTTGCCACCATGTTAAATGGATCCAGAGTTTTAAAACTTTTTATTTCATATGCTCACTTGCACAGTGTTTTAAATATAGATTCCATATGCTCCATCAACATCAGTTTTATGCTTGCTGCTCTCAGGACACTGACGGTTAATGGAGAGATGTATTCTCTTTCTGCTAATTCCCAACTTTTCATTTGCTGTGGGCCAAGAAACCACATAACCACATTTGTTGGGACTGAGTGTTAAGAGTGAATAAGGCAACAGGCTGGTGCTGCTTCTCACTGGACTGACTATTCCTAGAAAATAAATAATCATTGCTACCTTTGAGCCCTCAAAGTGCCTAGCATGGTGTTTTGTATAACATGGCCCTAAATAAATGTTTTCTGATTTGAATTAAACACATATGAGCTGTATTTTTACATCTATTTCAGTTCCTCAGGCATTGTTAGCTTAATTTTTTTAAGGTAGGTCGCCAAGAATAGAGTTTGCCAGATAAGTGATCTCCCTATAAATGATATCATTTTTGTGGTCCAGAAGAATATACACAGCAAGGTGTAAGATGAGAGTGGAATTCTAGGTGATTATTAATTCCTTCTTTCTTCTTTTTCTTTTTTTTTTTTTTTTTTTTTT
>NC_041228.1:56517285-56521647 GCF_002837175.3 Physeter macrocephalus | reverse complement strand
CCGCGGCATGTGGGATCTTCCCGGACCGGGGCACGAACCCTTGTCCCCTGCATCGGCAGGCGGACTCTCAACCACTGCGCCACCAGGGAAGCCCCCTTCTTTCTTCTTATGGGGACTTTTGAATTATCAGGACAAGTATTACTTCTATGATATGAAAAAGTTACATAAAACCAAAGATTATTTTAGCAGGTTTGTGGGAAACAGACTTTAATGAGGAGGGAATGGAAGCAAAAAGTATGCAATGAGGATACTATAGGAATAAAGAGAGTAATTATTAGGGAAGAAAAAAACATGGTAGAAAAAATAAATATGACTTGGTAATAAATGAGATACAGAGAAGGAAGGTGGTAGAGGAAAATCAACAGAAAATGTACAATGGCATGCTTGTTCTTTCATTTTCTACGCATATAAACGTTTATTGAGCAACCACTCCTACTCAAGTATCTTTAATGGGGTCTGGTACCGCTAACAATGGAGAAAACCAGAATAATAGGACTTTTTGGAGGAAGGAAAAACGATGATGGCTTGGAAGTCACTGGGAGACAAGATAAGTATCACTAGTTCGACGTGGGAAAACAGAAGACTAAAGCAAGAATGAGTCATAATGAAACATATCAACATGAAAATCTACAAATATATGGCAGATGAGACAAAAACAGGTGGAAAATCAGAAAGAAAGGATTCAAAGTTGTTTATGAAGTCATCCTGAAATAGCCATTTAACCTCTGGCCAGGGGTGCCTCATGATTAAACTGAAATGATACTGACTGTCAAAAACATAAGAAATACAAAAGGTACTGTATGTGAAATGATTCTAAAGAGTACAAAGCACTGTAAAAGCACAAGACACAATAAATATTTTATTGTCACAAATGCAAGGGTAAAAAGAAGGACAAAAGCATGCATTTCCCATTACACATTTACTTTAAAAATTAAAGCCTTCTCTCCCAAGTGATATGCTCCAAATCCTGTATTTTTTTCTACTTCTACTTCCCAGCACCTTCCTGTTAACTTTGCCAACTTTTAAGAAAAGAATACACCAAAACTAGTTAGCAAAGCAAAGATTAGACGGGCTGCCTGAACAGAGCTCTCCTTTGCAACTCACTGGGCACTATACAGCAAGAGAATATCCTCTGAGAAACTTGCCTAACTTTGACGTCGACATCATAGTCTGAAAAACTAACTTTAAAACAAGACTTTAAGACAGCAACATTGAAATGGAATTTCTTTAACTAGCTACAATTCCATTTCTCTTCCTAGTATACTAAAAGCATGAATACCATTTGCTACTTGATCCTGGCCACTAAGCTTAAGTTTAAAATTCTGCTCCCTTTGCTTAGAACGAAAAAAAAAAAAAAAAAAAAGGTGGAGGGCAAGGGGGAAAATAGGAGTCAGCAAATATGAGCTAAGACTGCCTTTGCAACTTAGCAAATTATTAACCACTGCCAGGTTTCTACATTTGTAAAATGAAAACCATAATATGAGTGCTATACTTTCACCATCCTTGCAGTTGTCATTTGATATTGTAATTATTTATTTGTTTGTCTATTTCTCCCACTAAACTGAATGTTCCACGAGGACCACATCTTTCTTATCCAACAGTACATTTTCTGCATCCAGCAAAGGGACTGGTACAGAGTAGGCACAAAATGAATGCAATGTTTGGATATTCCCAAGTAAAAGTAATAACAGAGGAAATCTATTTAATTATTAATCTATTTTCTTAATTGTGTCCTTTGATGGTCATACATATTTAAACTTGATAACATCTAATTCATTAATTTTTTTCTTTTATAGTTAGTGCTTTGTCTAAAAATTCTTCACCTACCCTGAGGTTGAAAAGATTTCTCCTCTATTTTCTTCAAGAAGTTTATAAGTTTTAGCTTTTATATTTATATATATATGATTCATTTTGAAGTAATTTTTGTGTATGGTGCAAGGCAGGGATAGAGGTTTTTTTTCTTTTCTTTCTATGACCATTAGTTGAAAAGACTTCTCCACTGAATTTCTTTGGTGACTTTGTTAAGCCATTTCTATGTCGGTCTGTATTTGGCCTCTCTATTCTGTTGCATGACTCTACCTTTTTATCCTGTAGCACCAGCTGCACAATGTCTGGATAACTCTCACTTTATAGTAAGTCCTGAAATCAAGTAGAGTAAGTCTTGCAATTTTGTTCTTATTTTTCTACTATATATTGATATTTTGTATTTCCACAGACATTTTCTATTAGCTTGTGAATTACTACAAAAAGTCCTGCTGAGATTTTCACTGGGAATGGCACTGAATCTATACATCAATTTGTGAAGAACTGACATCTTAACCATATTGAGTTTACTAATTGAACATGGTATGTCAATTCATTTGTTTAGGTCTTCTTTAACTATTCCCATCACTGTCTAATAGATTTCACACATATCTTTTGTATATTTTCATTAATTTTATCCCTAAGTGTTTAGATTTTGATGCCATTATAAACATTTTTTTAAATTTCATTTTTTCAATGCAGTACATGAAACTGGTTTTTGTAAACTGACCTTGTATACTGTGACCTTGCTAAGTTCACTCATCAGTTCTGGTAGTTTTGTTATTCCTTAGGATTTTCTCTGTAGATGATCATATCATCTGCACATAGAAACAGTTTTACTTTCTTTTTTTCCTAATCTTTATGCCTTTCATTTATTTTTCTTGCCTTATCACACTGGCTAAACCTCTAGCACTATGTTGAACAAAGGAGTTAGAGCATACATCCTTGCCTTGTTCCTAATATTGGTGGAGGAAACTGTCTTTTACTGTTAAGTATGATGTTATAGGTTTCTTATATATGCTCTTTATCAATTCAAGAATTTCCATCCTACTTCTAATTTGTTGAGAGGTTTGTTTTTTTTAAATCATAAATAGGTGTTGAACTTTGTTTTCTCTACATCTATTGACATGATCATGTGGCTTTTTCCTTTCTATCTAATTAATAGAGTTAATTATACCAATTGATTTTCAAGTATTTAACAAAAATTATATTCCTGGAAGAAAAAAAAGAAACTTTGGTCATAATGTATTATCCATTTTTATATGGCTAGATTTGATTTGCTAATATTTTGTTTAGATTTTTGTATCTATGTATATTGAAATTCTATAATGTTCTTCATCTGTAATGTCATTGTATGTTTTTAGTATTAGGGTTATGTTGGCCTCATAAAATTTATTGGGAATATACCATCTTCCTTTTTTTTTGGTAAAGGGTTTTGTAAGATTAGTATTACATATGTCTTCCTTAAGTATTTGATAGAGTTCATTAGTGAAGCATCCAGGCCTGGAGGTTTCTACATGCAAAGGTTCTCAATTATAAATTCCATTTCTTTAACAGATGGTAGGTTATTCAAACATCCTGTTACTTCTGGTGGTCAGTTTTGTTAATTTATGTTTTTCAAGGAATTTTCCAATTTCATCCAAGCTGTCAAACATACTGGCATAAAGTCCTCTACCAACATAAAGTAATATGTCCTAATTATCCTTTTAAAGTCTGTAGATCTGTATGACATCCTCTCTTTCATTCTGGGTATCGGTGATTTGTGCTTTCTCTCTTTATAAAATCAGTATAACTAGGATTTGATCTTCTCAAAGAATCAGCTTTTGGTTTCATACATTTTCTCTATTGTTTTTTATTTCTTATTTCATTGATTTCCCACCATGTCTTATTTCATTTCTTTCCTCTTCTTCTTCTAGCTTCTTTGGATGGCAGATTAGATCACTGATTTAAAGCCATATATTTCCCTCTAAGCTGTGATTTAACTTCTGCAAACTTTGATAGGATGCATTTTAACTTTCAATTAAAGCTCTTTCTAATTACCATTGTGATTTCTTCTTTCTTCCAAGTGATTATTTAGAAGAATACTGATCTATTTTCATATATTTGGGGATTTTCTAGTGACCATTTTTTAAATGATTTTTAAATTTAATTCCATTGTGGTTAAAGAATTTACTCTGTTTAATTCAATCCTTTGAAATTTACTGAGACTTGGCTTTCCCCCCAGTATACAGTATATCTCTGTAAATATTTATTATACAATTAAAAGCAGTATTTTTCAATTATTCAGTGTAGTGTTCTATAAATGTTAATTGGGGTAAGTTGGTTGACAGTATTGTTCAAATATTCTATATTCTTACATTTCCTTGCTACCAACCATCAATAATTGAGTGTAATTAAAATATTCAGCTATAATTGTAGATTTGTCTATTTCTCCCTTTGGTTCTGTAGGCTTTTGCTTCACATATATATATATTTTTTTTTTTTTTTTTTTTTTTTGCGGTACACGGGCCTCTCACTGCTGTGGCCTCTCCCCTTGCGGGGCACAGGCTCCAGACGCGC
>NC_041228.1:56480965-56516777 GCF_002837175.3 Physeter macrocephalus | reverse complement strand
CACGGGCCTCTCACTGCTGTGGCCTCTCCCCTTGCGGAGCACAGGCTCCAGACGCGCAGGCTCAGCGGCCATGGCTCACGGGCCCAGCCGCTCCGCGGGATGTGGGATCTTCCCGGACCACGGCATGAACCTGTGTCCCCTGCATCGGCAGGCAGACTCTCAACCACTGTGCCACCAGGGAAGCCCTGCTTCACATATTTTGAAGCTGTATTAGGTGTATAAATATTTAGGGTTTTATGTCTTCTTGATAAATTGACTCTTTTAACTTTATGAGATATTCTTCTTTATCTCTGATCATAGGTTTTAGGTTCTAGGCTAGAAAATGGCCTAGATAGGGAAGCTGTTTTCCTTTAGAAGAGGGATGTATGTCCTATGCTAAAGAATCAATAAAAAGATAAAACGTTAAGACCAGGTTAGTAGGTTCAAGAAGCTACTACTTTGTGTGATAGGGATTCTCTCGGGGCAGGGAAGGGTTCTTCCGTGTCTTGTCTTCTCTATGACCCACTGTTGGTACAGCGTTCTAGGAACTATCCTAAGCCACGGGTTATGATAGTATAAAAAAGCGTGTTGGGGGACCATCTGAAGGCCTGATGCCACTAGGGTTCACTCCCCTGCCATTCTGATCTATTACAATTTTATTTGCTCATAACTCTAACTTGGGTCATGCTTCCCTTCAGGATGCCAAAGTACTAGCTATGTAGGAATGACATTTGTTGTGTACTTAAATATTTTTCTTTATTTTTCTTAATATAACTCTTTTGACTTTGTATTTTTGAATACATTATTCTGAGAGGCCCTCATTTGCACACTGTGTTCTAAGGTATAGGAGGAATCTCAGGGCTCCAGGGCTCCAGAGCAGGAATAACTTTACTCTAAAGAACAACTTTGACTCACCTCTCAACCGGATGACTGTAAATCAGCCCTGAACAGGAAGGTGACACAGAGAGGTTAAAACAGGTCAGAGTTGACAAAAGGGTCTGAGTGAAAACAAAGAGTAAGGCGTGTGTGTGTGTGTGTGTGTGTGTGTGTGTGTGTGTGTGTGTATTTATTATTTTTTTAAGGATTCCTGACCAAACCTGAGTGAAAACAAAGAGTAAGGCGCGTGTGTGTGTGTGTGTGTGTGTGTGTATTTATTATTTTTTTAAGGATTCCTGATCAAACCTTTAATTCTGGGACACTGGCTCACTTTCCACATGAGATCTTATCTTCCACTAGATCAGGCCAAGTCTACACTACACAAAGGTGTGTGTAGGGGTGTGTGTGTGTATGTGTGTGTGTGTGTGTGTGTGTGTGCGTGTGTGTGTGTGTGTATAAACACACACACTCTTGCATGTATAAAAATCTCAAGATAGTGTTAGGTAAGCAAGATTTTAAGAATGAAACTTCTGTACTCTCCCATGCTGCCTGGGATGTATGCCTGGAACAAAATTAGAATCCTTAACCTTTCAAAACTCTGTACTTCTGTGTGGCTTCCAGATGGTCCTCTAAACAAGAGCTTCTTTGTGGTTCCAGGGCCAGTGTCCCCTGCTGCAGGGGTAACAACAGTGCCCGGGTAGCTAATGGAGAAAGGAGAACTCTACTGACAAATCGGGAGAGCAGCACAGACCTACCTCGCCAAGCACTGTGTGCTGAAATATGGCAAATGTAATAGAAAACAGTGGGCAAGGTGTATCATCCTGGGTGCAGTCTTCCCAAATCGAGCTCCCTCCAGTTTCTGGATTTATCCAAGCTTTGTAGGACTTCACCAGTTGCTGGTTTGGTGACTGTTAACGTGATCTAGTTTGTGTAAATATAATATGTTGGTCTTTCTCATGTTGTTTTGGGGTGTTTCTTTTTCTTATTTCTTTCCTTCTTTATTTATTATATTTATTTGTGGCTGTGTTGGGTCTTCATTTCTGTGCGAGGGCTTTCTCTAGTTGCGGCGAGCGGGGGCCACTCTTCATGGCGGTGCGCGGGCCTCTTCACTATCGCGGCCTCTCTTGTCGCGGAGCACAGGCTCCGGACGCGCAGGCTCAGCGGCCATGGCTCGCGGGCCCAGCCGCTCCGCGGCATGTGGGATCTTCCCAGACCAGGGCTCGAACCCGTGTCCCCTGCATTAGCCGGCAGATTCTCAACCACTGCGCCACCAGGGAAGCCCCCTGGGGTGTTTCTTGTTTACAAATTTCTTTTTGTATTGAAAGAAAAATAATCAAAGCATTTTTGTCAAAAGAGTCTGCACCAGGCAAGAGGATGCGGACTATAATCTCCGTGCCACTTTTCACAAAGCAGGACCTCCTTCACCCATTCTCTCATCCTGCTCCTTCCCTTACTTCCTATTTTGGACACGTTCTTCTGTCCTGAAAACTTGACTCCTGTCCCACCTTTAGCCAAAACAAACAACAAGACACACATACATATTTAATTCTCGGGATGACTCTCAACCCTAAAAGACTTGCATAAAACCTGAATAAACTAGGAATTCTTTAGCCCTCATTTCCAACCCATAGCAAGGGGCTTCCACATAGAAACTCACAGTGGGAGGCTGAGAAGGGAAAGAAAGTCTATCCAGTGCACTCAGGGACTCTTCTGCTGATGCAAAAATCTGATGTCAAAGCGAACACAAGATTATCTAATAGGATGTAGACTGGATGTAATTCAACTCCATGTTTACTGCTAGAAACCAAAGTTTTATCTGGAATTTACAAGAAGGAAGAGAGTGGGGGAGGAAAATGAGGACCTGTCTGTGTCCTGTCTCTGATTCCTTTCCCCTTTTTCCTGAACTGCAGGAGACTAGACTCCCTTGGGCTGTGGTGACCCCTTCATTGGGGTTTATTCATTAAATGGTTGATTTTGCTGTACTGGATTTTTCTTTTCTCTCCCTCCTCTTACTGTTTTCTAACGCATGTTAACCCTTCTCTCCCTCCTGCTTTCTTTTCTTCCTGAAGAAGCACAACGAATGAATAAAGACTTATTGGCACTGAAAAATAAAGTAAAACAACACAAGTATAGGTGCATACAAAGCAGTACAGAGTACTGACTGCTAATGGGTACACTGTTTCTTTTTGGGGTGACAAAATATTCCAAAATGTGATTGTGGTGATGGCTGTACAGCTCTGTGACTGTACTAGAAAACACTGACTTGTGTATTTTAAAAGGGAGCATTATATGGTATGTTACCTGAATTAAGTCATAAGAAAGCTGTTGAGAGAGAGAAATAGAGAGATGGAGAATTACATTTGAAGTGTTCCAGGGCTCAGTCCTAGGCACTTTCTCTTCTCTACCTGCGCTGTAGGTATTCTCACCCAATCCCATCACTTTAAATATTGTCCATGTGCCCATGACTTCTGATTTTTATCGTTAGTTCTGTCTTCTCCACCTACCTCCAGCCTACCTGACATCTCCACATGGGGGTCTTACAGGCATCTCACACTTAACATAGTTAAGACAGAACTCGATTCCCCTTTCCAACCCAAATCTTCTCTTCCTCCATGCATTCCGAGCTTAGCAACACACAACCATCTGCAAAGTTTACTGTCTGTCTCTCCAGCTAGAATGTGAACGGGAACCCTTCCGACGTCTTTTCTCTCCTGTGTCCTTGGAGCTGACAAAGAGTAGGAGCTCAGTGAATAGTTGTTGAATGAAATAACCATGGGATTGAACGAAGTAGCAACCACCTGCCACGCAAATTTTTTAAACAATCAAACCATTAACTTGTCACTGAATTTAAACAAGATCTTTGAGATAACTCAATTTTAACACATAAGGATAGCCATAGTTTACAAGCAGTGAAAACTACATCATTTCTATTATAGTTCTTAAAGTAAAAAGAATTTTCTCTAATAACCTCTGTGCTAGATTGCAAGAAAATTTCAATTGACAAAATCAACAGAGAGCTGAGAGACCTATTTGAATAGAACTCCCTTTTAGAATAAGAATAAAGAGCTGAAGAATATTGCTGTCACCCAACAGATGGCTAAGAGCACATTTTCAGAACCTCATAAACAGCCACCAGGCATGGCAGTTCCTCTTCCCTTTCCATAAACCCTACCTTGGGTCATTTCAAACCTTCTAGTGGCTCCTCCCATACTGTCCACCTCCTCTTTGCCACTCTAAGTTGCTACAGTGTTCGGTGTATGCTTACATAGGCTCAGAGGTCCATTTTCCTCCTTTTTCTGAGATAATTTTTATTGCAAGTAATAGCTGATGAAAAAGACTATTTTTCCTTCAGATACTCTTCACATATTCATTTTTTATAAGTCGTAAGATCCTTATGCTAATATTTCTCCTATTCTTCTAACATTTTGTTAAAGTAGTTTTGAGCTGTAAGTATATGACTTGTTCATTGAAACACTGTCAAAAGCTTACATTTAAAAAAAAATTGTTCTTTAAGTTAAACTTTGTATCCTAACCCAAACTTATACAAATTAGTGAGGTTTGTTCTTCAGCAAGCACTTGTAGACGACTTTCAAAGAATAAATAAGCTACATGAAAGTGTTTATGACAACGTATGAAAATTGTATTTCATATTCCTTTAATTTAAAATTTACTGCAAAATAAAGCCCTTCTTTCCTTAAATTTCCATTGTTGCTTAGGTAACAATTCCAATTATTTTTTAAATCTGTTGGCCCCAAATGTTTTCTGAAATGTTTGACAAATATGTCATTTGGTACAAAAAAATTCTCTATATTTTTTTGTCCACAGAAACTGCCCCATTTTTCTCCAACACTTATTTTCCACATCTATAACAGAGAGATAATAAAATCCACCTTCCAAGATTACCAAGTTAGCTATGAGAGCCCTCTAAAAATTATAATGCATTAAATGTTGGGTAGTACTGAAATAAATATTGAACAATAGCCAGTAAAGAGTCCTTACACAAGGTACTGTGTTCACAAATGCTTAACCCCTTTATTTGCAGTAGTCATACTGTTGTTGACAGAAAATGTGTCAATCCTAGTCTCCTACTGAATTTATACATTCTCTTCATTTAAACAATTGTGATACTTTCAATCTTTTTTCTTCTAGAATGTGGAAAACATATTATTAAATATACCTGCCTGGGTATCAGCACCATGTGTTTTTCTGCTCCCTGGGAACCTTGTAATTCTGTCATGATAGCACTTCCCATACCTCCTATCTCCTCCACTAGACCCATCATGGAGCCTGATTTACCAAGAGAAGTAGGGTTTGCTACCACTTTTTTAATTTCACACACAGGAATGGTATTCACGGATACACAAGTGAAAATTCACCACATAAAATACTCCTTTTTTTTTTTTTTTTTTAGAAACTTGATACTGAAGAAATTAGCAGCTTTATGAGAAAAAATATTTCAAAGCTTGCAGGACCCACTAACAATATTTTAACCTTTCTCTGTGTGTATGACAATTTATTTCTTTAATAATGTAGTTTTAGTAAGTTACCCCAAGTATAAGCCACTTATCCATGGATTTCCCATTTAGAAAAATAATTTTAAACCGGTATTTCCCAAATTGTATCCCAAGGGAAAGACGTTCTAGAAAAAAAAAAAAAGGCTCTGTAGTCCAATAAATATGTGAATGCCACAATCTATATTCACCTTCTTAGAAATTCAAAATGGCCCCTGGCATCTATGGTCAATAACTTCTTCATAGCTATATGGGTGTTGTACTACTCATTCAATTTCCTCTATGTTTAAAACATTTTATAACTTAAAAAAAATCTGTATCTCTCTTTTTAACTGGAATTTCCCCCCATGCCGTTTAACCAGAGTCCATTTCTCCTCCATCTAGATATCTTCCAATAGTAGAAGTAAGTATTTAGAAGAGTTTAGAAGTATACTTTGGGCTCTGCATCCCCATCTACTCACAGAACAGTGAGTTCTTCACCAAACAAAAGCACAACAGGTCGTAGACACCAGTGCAGAGGAGGATGGAAAGGGCGAATTCACACCTCAGGGGTTCTCAGCCACACGCAAGTTAGAGATGAAAGGTGACATCGCTGTATTTCCATCGCAGGCTTCAACAACACTTAGACACATAATTCAATGTGCGTGGTAAGCCTTCTCCCGCCTGTATGGCTACTAGCCAGGTTTTTTCCAATAGAAGAGCTATAGATCTGAACAGACTGATGAACCTGAGAGCTAGAATGTTTCTGTCCTCTTCGTACAAGTAGATAAATGACTCACAGCTTCCTGAGATGAAAGGGAAGATTCAAGCTCACCACTGATACAATGGAACACCCCAGAGTTCAGATGAACGAAGTCACTTCAGGAAGCAGCTCTCTGAAATACCTTGGTAGTGTGGAACAAGCAGGAGGCTGTAACAGTCAAAATAACTGTAGGATTTTGAAGCCTTGAACAAAATTTTACAAAAGGTTCTTTTCTGGAACCATAAAGGAGATAAATTGCCATCCATGTCCAATTTCAGGAGGTCTGCGGGCCATATTTAATAACAATAGGCAATGACAGAACAATAGTATACCAAATTTATTTGATAACACTGAAGCATTGAGACATCAAGTTACTTGATAAGGCCATGCAACTAGCAAGTGGAGAGGCCAGAATTTGAACCCAGAGCCTGTTACCTCACATCTTGGTTTACACAGAGGAAACAGTGCGGAGGGGGGGCAGATAGAGCAATCATCTGCTTTGACTCAACCATGTTCCCTCCCATCTTACTAACAAGCCCACTACACAGGTCATTTTTTTTTTTTTTTTTCTCGGTACGCGGGCCTCTCACTGTTGTGGCCTCTCCCGTTGCGGAGCACAGGCCCCGGACGCGCAGGCTCAGCGGCCATGGCTCACGGGCCCAGCCGCTCCGCGGCATGTGGGATCCTCCCAGACGGGGGCACGAACCCGCGTCCCCTGCATCGGCAGGCGGACTCTCAACCACTGCGCCACCAGGGAAGCCCCACAGGTCATATTAATGGACTAAAATTATCCTGTCTGTAGGCTTTACTAAATGATATTTCAAGGCACATTGTCTTTAAAAAATTGGATTTAATTTAAAATGTTGGAGCACTTTTTTTTTTTTCCTCCGGTGGTAACCCTTGCAAAATAATAGTACAATATTACAACCAGGAAATTGACATTGAGATAACCTACCAACCTTATTCAGATTTTTCCAGTTTTACGTGTATTCACTTGTGTATGTGTGCAAGTACATATGCATTTAGTTCTATGCGATTTTATCATATGTAGGTATGTGTATCCACCACCGCAGGCAAAATACAGAACCCTTCCATCACCACAAGGAGAGACCAGCCATCCCCAACTAGTTCGCATCAGTGAGGCTTTACTTTCGCTCAGCCTTCCATTATGACAAGAACGTAAGGAAAGCAAGTGTGTCACTGGAAACTGTCATGTGTAGCATGGACACTGTACACTCTTAGTCCTCATGGAGCCATGGACAGGCAGAACCCTTTTAATTTTTTGCACCTCAAGGCTCCATGGTCTTCTGCAAGATGAGATCCCCTCTTGTATGTTACTGCAAAGTTCTTACCCTCAAATTCCAGACTCTCCTTCAAAACTCTAGAGTCAAGCCTATTTCCCCTATGTATAAATTATAACACTGGGTTTTCCAAATAGTACCTTCAATGAAGTGTGAGAACTTAATCACTCTAATTCCACTACACAAATCTCAGAGTTACATTCCATTCCACTTCATCCAGTAAATGAGAGCAACAGAAGTTATCTGCCAGATTTGGTGATCTAAACTCATCCTTTGACTAGCTATTCAGGAATTACCTCCTGGCCAGCCCATATAATCTTCTTCATATAGACTGGCTACAAATGTTTTAGGATATATATCAAAATTACATCCCAAACTGTGGTAGCCAAGCAAGGTCTCTTGGCAGATGTAACCTTGATCTTGGGGATAAAGAGGAAAAAGGGCTTTGAACTTCTTTATCGACAACCTGGCAGGAATTTGCCAGGCTGTAGGCTCCCCGGAAGTGGAGGTCGGCCTTATTGACTGCTGTTTCCCACATGCATATCAGGAACATGGCAAGCAATGGCCCATAATAAACATCTCCTGAGGGAATGACCAGAAACATGGACAGCAAACCCAAAGAAAATCATTATTTCAGAGATTCGACTAGGCTGGAAGGTTGGCTATAAGGGTCTCTAAGTATTCTCAAATATTTCAGAAAGTCTAATGGAAACCATGCATTTACCTTAACAGAGATGGGACAATTAAAGGTCAAGTTTCCTCAGCTTTAGCAGACATTGTATCAAGCCATGGTACAAGACTGGTTGTTGTGTGCAGACCAGAAGTTCTGACTGCGCACACTGTAGTGGGGAGGGAAAGGCTCCACTCCTCTTCCCTTTGAGCACCCATGAGCAGGAAGACAGGGTAATGTGACCAGGACAGATTTACTAATGAATAGGCTCCGGGGGCTCCCAGAGGTCAAGGACATCCCAGCTGTAGCTCCCTGGCTCCTCCTCACTAAGCTCAGGTGAGGGGATTCCAGGCAGGGCTGACTTCTCGCTTTTCCTCCTTTTCTAACCCTTGTGCTATGGGGCACTGCGGCCTCAACCAGCAGTAAAATCTGGTGGAGGAGGAGAGGCCCTAGTTAAGGGCTGAGTATAAACTGCGTCTTCCAGGCCAGTTTACCAGGCACACCAAGCCAGAGATGAAGGGAACTCGGTTCACAATGAAATGGGGCTCATTTGCCATTTTCTATCATCCTCTGAGCACACGTGTCCCTTGGGAACTGCACAGGGAGGCGGACTGACCTGGACAGGATTCACAGAGGGTCCTGCCCGCCTCCCACAGCCGGAAATGAGACCACCTCTCCCTGAGGTACTTTCGGGAGGAAGAGCACTCCAAAAATTGAAGTTGATAAGCAGTGAGTGGTAGATCACTTCAGGAACTAACTGCAGATCATTCCAGGCACAAAGGACTAACCCAGCAAGGAGGGCAAGAACTTGGGGTTTGGCAGACCAGGATGCGCATCCTGGTCCCACCTAAGTTGCTAAGCAGCCCTAGCCAGACAAGGCATTTCACCTTCCCTAGTCCCGGTGTACTGAGCAGTCGAAAGAGGGTGTTGGGTTACCAGATAATCTCTGTTTCCCTTCCAAGTCTGGCAGTCGACAATTCACTGAATGACAACTTTGCCTGGTATCAGAAGCACATGCCTTCCCCTCGAGCCAAAGCAGACCATTTGCAACACACATACTTATCAGCAAACTGGAATTCAGTGCTTGCTGCATGGTCCCTGCCAAAGGCTTCTTAAAGCCATCTGATAGCCCAGAGACAGTCTAACAGATGTGCTAACCTCCCCAAACAGCTGGCACACATGAAACAGATTCCTCTCCATTAATATTTATTAAGCACTGAAGGTGGGCACTTTGACATACATTATCTTACTTAAAAACCTTTCTTCCCTTGGCCTTCCCTGGTGGCGCAGTGGTTAAGAATCCGCCTGCCAATGCAGGGGACATGGGTTCGAGCCCTGGTCCAGGAAGATCTCACACGCCGCACGGAGCAACTAAGCCCGTGCGCCACAGCTACTGAGCCCATGCGCCACAACTACTGAAGCCTGCGTGCCTAGGGCCCACGCTCCGCAACAAGAGAAGCCACTGCAATGAGAGGCCCGCGCACCGCAAAGAAGAGTAGCCCCCGCTCACCGCAACCAGAGAAAGCCCGCACGCAGCAACGAAGACCCAATGCAGCCAAAATAAATAAATAAATTTATTTTAAAAATTTAAAAATGAAAAAAAAAAACAAACTTTCTTCCCAGTTTTCCAGTAGATGAACTCTTGATAGAACCAATAGTGGTCTTTCAGGTCCAGGTTTCTCCTAACCTTATTTTAACACTACCTTATCAATCCCTTCAGACTCTCCGGCTCTTGTCTGTAACTAACGCATAGCATCACAGAGCACGGTCCTGAGCCTAGTTATCTCAGCCCCCTACTGTTCTGCCTTCATTGAGTAGCAACTTATTTTAGAATCCTTCCTCCATTTGACAGTGTCCTTGTATTGTATTTATTTATTTATTTATTTATTTTCTTGCGGAGCACAGGCTCCGGACGCGCAGGCTCAGCGGCCATGGCTCACGGGCCCAGCCGCTCCGCGGCACGTGGGATCCTCCCAGACCGGGGCGCGAACCCGGTTCCCCTGCATCGGCAGGCGGACGCGCAACCACTGCGCCACCAGGGAAGCCCTATTTATTTATTTTTAAAATTTTATTATTAAGCTCTGGTTGGAGATATTATTTACCTGGTGTTCCTCACTCAAGGGCCCAGGAGGCTAGTTTTTTGTTTTTTGGGGGTGTGTGGAACCTTACCACTGCCCATAACTACGTAAGCTTCTTTGATCAGAAACTGAAAACTGTGTAATACAAAGTCTGTCTTCTTGTCTCATTTAAAGCCCAAATTAGAGGCCATTACAGTAATCAAGCATCTCAGATACTTAGTAGCATCTACTCCTCTATTTCCTCAGCCTTCCCAAATACTCCCGGATATAAATGGGCATAAACATCACAAATAAATAGAGGGAGATTAAAAGCTCGGGCTGTGGATGTGAACCAGGGCTCTGCTTGTGACCATACAGCCTCAGGTGTGCGAATTCACGTCCAAGTCAGTATACTCAGCTGGAGAGTATTGATTCCCAAATCATAATTTCTCAGGAGATCCTCCTTCACAGAAAGTATTTAGTGCAGTTCTTGGCTTACAAGTATTCAGCAAATAATCATTCATATTAGCATTACCTTGGAACCCAAGTTGTCCTGCCTTTCATTCCCGTTCTTTTAATGATTTTATTGATTCCTCTTTGTTTTCTCCAATCCACTGACCCCTGACTTTTTCACCAGCCCATGGCCCCTTCCTGTCCTTACTTTTCTTAGACCCCATAGTCCATCATCATAGTCACAGCAGTGCCAACATCGTCAACAGTGTGTCCTCTCTCTTGTCATTGCTCACCCACCTGGCTAAACTGCATCTCTGCTGAACCCAGCTCTCTGCTTTGTCTCCAAGAGACAGTGAAGTGTAAGGCCTAATGGTACTAGCTCTGGAGTGAGACTGCCCAGGGCTCAAAACCTTGCTCTGCCACCTAACACCTGTGTGTCTTTAAGTAAACTGCTTATCACTTCAGTAAAATGAGGATGATATAATAATGCCTGACTCAGGGATATGTAATGAAGTTTAAATGAGACTGTACACTTAGACTTGCACTAGCATGGTAATTAAATAACTTAATAAACATTAGCTAGCATTCTGTTTGTTACTATCACTCTATGCTTGAGCCAATGGAATGAAGGTGGGGAAAATCACATACGCAGACAGACTGCTTACACTGTTCAGGTAGAACCACAAACATCAGATGGGCCCTTGATACTGTCTAGCAACTCTATCTGATTTCCCTGGTACCTCTGCTCTCCCACCTTCCCACAACACTATCTCCTGGCTTTAGCTCTTATCCCAAATCTCTTTTGCTCTCAGCTGATGGCCTTCCCTCCTGCTGCAGGGGGAAAACAGAAGCCATCAGGTGAATACTACTTCATCTGACCACCATCCAATATACAACTACCCACATCTGGACTTACTTTCTCTACCTTCTCCCTAATTCAATGGAAGAAGGGTCTTTGCTTCTCTCAAAGACCAATCCCTATACTTGGGTTCCAGGTCCCCTGCCCTAAGACTTTTCTAAGGACCTTCCTCCTGAACTTATCCCTCTTTTCTCTGCATCTTCGGTTCCTCCCCAAGGTAACCTGCAACGATCCTCACATCTTGGTATTCATGCCCTTGCATATCTCCCCCCGCCTTAAGTGTGGGTGGAACCCACGATTCGCTTCTAACCAATAGAATATGGCAAAGATGATGGAGTACTGCTCCTGTGATTACAGTGCCTTATATGAGTCTCCATCTTGCCAGCAGACAGGGGCTAAGATTCTCCTTGCTGACTTGATGAAGTAAGAGGCCATGTTGAGGAATCCATGTAATAAAGTACTGCAGGAGTAGAGGTGGGGTGGGGGAGAGGGGCTGGGGGAGAGGAGCTCTAGGAGCTGAGGGCAGCCTACAGGTAACAGGCAGCAAGAAGCTGGATCCTCACACCTACAGATGCAAGGGAATGAATTCTGCTAACAACCTGAGGGAGCTTAGAAGTGAATTCTTCCCCAGTCAAGCCTCCCAAAGAGACCACAGCCCACCCAACATTTTGACTGCAGCCCTGTGCGACTCATCAGCAGACCCAGCCAAGCCTGGCCCTGACTCCTAACCCACAGATACCGGGAGAATGGTTGTGAGCCAAAAAGTTTTGCGGTACTTTGTTACACAGCAACAGAAAACAAATACACACACAACAGATCATTCCCAACATGCTGTAGTCACTACATTAGAGTCTACAGTATCCTATCTTAAAAAAAAAAATCTAAACCATATGCTCTCCTCCCCCCGCCCCTTCTCTCTATTCTCCTTTCCAACAAAAGAGTTTTTCACTATGTCCTTGCCTCTACTCCCCACTCAGCCCACTTGGGTCACATCCCTGACTTCACATTCTTTGGTTACGGATACCCACACGTTCCATATTATCTAATCCAAGTGAACATGTCTCTGTGCTTATCTTACTCATATCCCAGTGGTATTCAACTCAGTTCATTACTCCCTACTTCTGGAACTAAATGGACTTTCCATTCTCTAGTTTTCCTTCGACATGTTTGGCTGCTGCTTCTCAATCGTCTTTGCTGGCTTCTCCTCCCACACCCAAACTTAAACAGTGCTGCGCCCCAGAGTCTGGCCCAAGGCTGTCCTCTGGCCTGCTGCACTCTCTTTCTCATCCCCAGCTTTAAATGACATCAACACATCTCCCAAATTTCTCTCTCTAGCCGTGGCCTCTCCCCTCAGCTCCACACCTTACAGCCATCCACCTCGTTGAAGTTGCCATGCCGGTGTCTGAGCGTCATCTCGGACTTAACATGCCCCAAACAGAAGACCTGATTTTTCCCTTCGCAAAAATCTGTCGTTCTCCCAGTCTTCCCAATCTCAGCAAATGGCACATTTGGCCAACCTTTACACTGGGGCCTCATCCCGCATTCCCTTCTTTCTGTCACCCTCCCCACCCACCGCCACGTAATCCATCGGCAAGTTATTGCATGTGGATCTTCACAATCGATCCTGAATGCGTTCCCTCCTAACTCCACTCCTAGTCCAAACTGCCCTCGCCTCTCATGTGGACTTCAACGATCGCCATCTAACTGGACCCCTGCTCCTCCCTGCTGCCCTCTATACTCCACACAGCATGACCTTATTAAAAATACAAACCATTTTGTACGTTTAAAACTTTCCAAAGACTTCTTACTCTACTTTGAAAAGGTCCACCAGGCTCTATGTCGCTGGCCTTTACCTGCCTCCCTGACGTATCTCCAGCAAATTCCAGACATACTCATCCTCTTCTCCTCCCCACCTCAAGACTTTTGCAATTGTTATTCTGGAAAGATCTTCCCAAGTTGCATGTCTCAAATCTCAGATCAAATGTCCCCTCCTCAGAGAAGCCTTCTCCCTACAAGCTGTCTCCTTCCTTCTAGATCTCCTTCCTCCTAGACACTGAGATATTATTATTTCCCTCATGGCATGCATCACAATCTCAAGCACTATGCTTATTTATTTGTCTGTCTGGTTGCTTGTTGCTCTGGCTTCTCTTGCTGGATGTGGGCATCTGGAAGGTGCTTACCGCTGTGTTCTAGAATAGTACCTGGCACATATTAGGTGCTCGATAAATATGTGAACGAATGCCTCAATATATATAAGATATTGACATTAATATATGCATTAGAATAAGATGATACTATTCTATGCATCAGAAAAACCTCTTCAGATGCAGTGTCAAGACGGCTTTAAAGCAGTAAAAGATTATAAAAACTATACCTCAAACTACTCAATATATAAATTCTTGAAAACTTATGGGCAAACCATAACAATATAAAATGAAGCTCCTTTTGAAAGAATTAAGCAGAAATTTGCTCAGGGATGTGAAAAATCTTTTCTGATAGTATGAATGATCACACCCTAGTTCTTTTATTTTCATAGATTTGATTTTTTTTCTACATTGAGTTTGCTTTGATCACGGACCATAAATTATAATCAATTTTTCTATCACAAACTGTGCAACCACCGTCCAAACCACAAGACATCTTTTCAGTATTTCTGGACAAAAATGCTAAGGAGTCACTACTCTTGTTCCTTAATGTCACTGATGTCATGTGATTTAATTCCAAACCCAGCTATATCCTGTGGCCATACAATGCAGGCTTTTTATTAGACCATGGTAATGATGGTGGTCATGGTCTGGATTCCAACAAGCAACTGTCAAAAGCTATCATCCCAAATGACTACTTGCTGAAAATTTCTCACTCCCAGAGCTGGTATTTCCAGGGTGGTCTAGGAAAGAAATCTGTGCCCATGTCTACTCTGGGGCTATTCTAAATGCTGATGTTTAACATTTCCTTGAAACTGCAATTTCATGCTTTGAGAAGCTGACTTTTTTCTGCAAGCCCCTGAAGATTTTTTTTTTCATAGTCTCTAACTAGTAAGCTCATTTGTTTATGTGTTTTTCTTCCTGAAATACCAATATCTTCTGAAAACTCCTATCAATAGTTTGATCCAGTTGATTTTAAGCACCACTCTTCAGAAAAATCACTCACTCCATTGCTTCCCACTTGCTGCCCTCAAAACTTCTTAGCAACATACACTGTGCATGAACCTCAACGTGGTTTGCTTTGGCCAATCACATGCCTGAAAGCCCAGCCAGTCAGTTGTGTAATAATAAAGCCCTTATCTCCTGAAGATACACAAACGGAAAGATCTCTCGGTGCTTCAGTACACAAGGGCCTTTGCTTGAATTCTCAGCAGAAACTCTCGTCTATTTTAAATGGCAGATTCCCCCCACTTTCTCTGGTTTCCTATTTTTTTCCCATTTGCTACGTTGAGGAGAGGAAAAAAAAACCCCAACGCTAAACAATGTCGAGTTTTAAGCCGCGGGTGCGGGATGGGCGGGGCGGCATTGCCAAAAGCTGCCAGCAAAATGCATGTATACACTGGGACTTGGTTTTTTGCTGTTCTGGGTTTACCGGTTCCCTCCCAGGCGCTTTTGACGGAAACTCATCCACAATTGTTCCTGGACGCAGGAGGGGTTGAGAGATTGACAAGAGAAGCTGTTTGCTAGTTCCTATGAGCTTGACTAGTCCTCAGAATAAGGGGAAGGGGGCCACTCGTGCTTCCTCGGGGAGGACTACAACCTCACTGCTTCCCTACCTCGCCCGTCCCCACCGGGCGCAGACCGGCGCCTACCTCGTCCCAGCGCCAACTTGCCCGCCTCGCTCGGGAGAAGCGTCCTTTGCCCGCACCCACATCAGACAGCACGCCCGCCTCGGCCTTGGAGGAAAGTGGGAGCGGCCGCCCGGTGAAGGTGCTGGGGCCCGAGCGGTGAGCTCATCAGCCCCCCAGCTCTGCCCGCGCGGCCGCCCGAGCCGCCGGACACACCCCTCCCGGCCCGGCCTCTGCGGTCCGCGGTACCGGCCTCAGCCCGCGCCGCGCCGGGCCCCCGGGCCCGTCCCCTCACCGCGCCGGAGGGTCCCGCGCGCACTCGTCCCCGCAACCCGCACGCACCTTCAGTGCTCCCCGGCCCGGGCCCTTGGGGAGCTGGCGGCCGGGGCCGAGGGCCACGAAGCGCTCCTCGCCGTCCTCGTCGTCGTCGTCGCCGTCCACAACCTCGACGACCACCTCCTCGTCCTCTTCCTCCTCGTCGTCATCCTCCTCCTCCGCGCCCCCTCGGGGCTTCGCCTGCACCCGCCCGAGCCCCCTCCGCCGCCTGCTCCCGCCCTCTTCGTCCTCGTCTTCCTCCCCCAGAAGCAGCAGCACCGGAGACGAGGCGGCGGCGGCGGCGGCCCCGGCGGCTCGAGGGGGGCCGGTCCCGGCGCTGCGCGGCGGCGGCAGTGGCGGCCTCCAGCTCTCCCGGGCCGGGGCTGGGGCCGGGGCCGGGGCCGGGGCCGGGGCGGGGGGCGGGAGCCCGGGCAGCGCGCCTTCCCGGGCGGGCGCGGGGCCTGGCGGCTGCAGCGCGGCGTTCCCCCGGCGGCTGCCCAGGCTGGAGCGCTTGGCTAGACGCCGCGCCTGCATGCCTGACCGCGGGCTGCCTGCCGCCGCGCCGAGCCGGAGTTTGTCACCTCCCCCCTCGTCCTCCTCCTCCTCCTCCTCTTCCTCCCCGGGCGGCCGCTGTGGTCGCAGGCGCCCGGGGCGCGGGGCTGCGGGGGGCTGCGGGAGCCGCCTCCCCGGGCCGCCGGTTGCCACTGGCTGCAGAGGCGCGGGCGCCGCCTTCGCTGGACCGGCCCGTGGGGACGCCGGCGGCCGGCGGCTACGGCGGGGCGGCGCGGCGGCCGCGGGCGGGGGTGGGTGTGAGCGAGCGGCGCGCTGCCGCCGCCGCCGTCGCCGCCGCCCCGGAGCCGCGGGCCGCGCTGCGCTCCATGCGGCCGGCGACCGGGCCCGCGCGCTCCGGGCCTACAGCTGCCGTGCCCCGGCGCGAGCTGTCTGTGTTGTGTATTTTCCACTACCGCCCCCCTCTTCGCGAGCCATTCCTCGCAGCCCTCCGGTTGCCCCGCGCAGACAAAACCCGGACTGGATTTATTTTTCCATCCCACTTGCCTCCGAAAATCGGGTGCTTCCGAACAGTCGGCCCAGCCGCGAGGGCCCACGCTAACCCGTGGCTGCTTATCCCCTTTGGAGGGAGGAGGATCGACTTGGCTGGAAGTAAGGTTGGCGGTCAAAGTCAGACTTTTGAAGGAAGAGATTTGCCGCGAGTCATTTAATGGTCTCTGCCGGGCAAGGCGACTACTCTTGAGCTTATATGAAATCGGGGAAGGTGTACCAACCCGAGATTTGGCGTTAATTCCTAACCTGAATCATCAGACTCCTTTGGATTGTTGAGGTACTGTTTCAGGACATTGCCCGCCAATCTTCTCCGTCTCCTTGAACACACCATTCTAGGCCCTTCCTATTAAGCTCTCTTGGCGCTGTGCTAAGTCTTGCAGCTTTTATTTCTGCATTTTTACCTTGAGTGCCTGATTATTAGGCTAAGTTTCAAGAAGCCTTCGGTTCTCACCATTCAATGTGTAGACTGGCACCGTCCGGGCCTTCGGAGAAACAAACCGGGGCGAGGGTTCAAGATTACTTGAGTTTGTTATTGTAAAAATTAATACGAAGTAAGATCAAGTGTGGAAACCAAACACATAACCAGTTCGCCACATAACTAATGGCACTGTCACTTTCTAAGGATTTTTAGGTGTGACGAAAGTCATTTGCTACTGTTTGGGGTTAGGCTGTATGGTAAGCCATGTCCTTTACATTCAAATCATAAGCCAGATTCCACCTCTGCAGCTGAGAGCTCGGGAGGATCTCACTCACCACACACTCTGGCAGGTGCCTCCATGAGGCCAGTGTAAAAGATGACCTCACCCTCAGCTCCCTTTCATGGTAATTACTGTAGGAGATTTAACATCATGTGCCCTGTTAGACACTTGAAGGCAGCTCATTAAATGCTCACTTATGGTCTCTTCCAACTGTTGAACATTTCCACTGGGATGATGACAAAAATTCTAAAATGAACTTTTTCTTCCTCCTGAGTCAGGGTAGCTTCCTGATAGACCTATTTCAAGTAACGACACTCTCATTATAATCATTCAGGCCCAAAATAGTATCATGTTCACTCCCTTCTCTACCTTATTCCTAGAGGCAGTTGCCCACAAGTCCAATCCATTGTTCTTTCTGAAATGCCTCTTGAATCCACCCCTTCCTTTCCATTCCCAAAGCTCCTACAGATTTCATGACCACAAAAGTTAAAGTTTCTAACAAGCTTTCTACACCCAGTTTCTCAGTAACACACCTTGCCCTGACCCCCTCCAACCATCAGCACCGGATTCATCTTCCCCAAAGTTCATTCAGATCAAGGCATTTTCAGGTTGAACTTTCCATTTGTCAACATTTCATTGGAGAATTCAGAGAGAGAAGAGAACATGGTCTGAGCATTTTAAGAGATGGTTGTGTTTGATCAAAGCCTGGAACAGCAGGGGTCAGCCAAGAAGTAAACTAATCAGTATCAGTGAGTGTTTGTGAAGAATGAAGGTCACTGAAATGATTTCATTTCAATTGCAAGAAATTTACCTTGGTACATCTGAGGGATGATTTTAGAAAAAGGCAGCAGGGTCTTTCTCTGACCAGGAAGAATAAAGATCAGAGGCAAGGGGTTGGCTGATAGGTACAGGGAGGCTGGTGGAAAAGAACAAAGGTGAGACAAGTGGGCTAATGGTTAAACACGTGGTCTCAGGAGCCAGAGGACCTGGGTCTGAATCCCAGTTCTGGATTTACCAGCTATATGCCTTTACTCACTCTCTCTGTGCCTCAGTTTCCTCATCTGTAAAATGGGGATAATAGTAGAACCTTTCTAATAGTAAGGTTGTTTTGTAGGATAATGAGTTAATATGTGTCATCATCTTAGAAGAGTGCCTGGCACAAGGAAGATCTATATAAGGGCTTGTTGCATTAAATGTATTGATGGTGGTGTATAAACAAGGTATTTTGGGGTGCTGTCAAAGAATAACAAGGTCGCTCTCTTTTAGCAAGCTCAGAACTGTCAGTGACTGCAAGAACCTGCATGTAAAGCCCGGCTCCATCTTATCAAGGGGCTATGGGCAGGCCAAAGGTAAGCTTTTTATGTCTAAAACTGTCATAGATGATGGAAGGTAAGTGTTTTCCTGAAAACTGAGAGGAAAGACAGAGTAAAGTGAGTTCCTGATTGGTGTCTGTGGTTTAGTGGAAGAGGTGCTAATTTACACCATTGTACTTTCTTCCAAAATTGCTACATGTACTTTGAAATCAACTTGTTCTTTCTCTCAGGCCACCTCAGTGGAGCCCACACACATCTATTCCCTGGCTTCACTGGGCCCAAGACACTGCCCTCTGAGCAGGAGAAAAAGACTGACCTTGATATTGGGACCACTAAGTTAAGGCTAATGTCACAAAAGAGGTTTGGTGCAAGCTGGGCTTTGAGAGAAGAAAAGGATCTAGATGGGCAGGGAGAGAAGGATCTAGATGGGCAGGGAGACCAGTATTATCCAGGCAAATTCAGGCCACTGCAGACCAACCTCATGAAATCAGAGCACGTATAACGAGAAATAAACTCAAATTACCTGATTTCATCAGGAATCAAGAAATATGTCATTACATGGGCTCATGGAGCACGGCTCATGGCACTCATGGCTCAGAAGGCAAGAAATATCTCGTGATGCCAGGCACGTGGGGAGGAGCCGGTGCTGCTTCCCTCTCCTCTGTTCCCCAAACATAACATATTTTTACTTCTAGTACTGGGAACACTTGTCAATGCGAATGAGGTGTGCCTCTAAGTCATGGGACACGGAAGGCACGTCTTCCAGAGAATCTGGTTTAACATCATTTAAAACATGCCACCGGGCTTCCCTGTTGGCGCAGTGGTTGAGAGTCCACCCGCCGATGCAGGGGATACGGGTTCGTGCCCCGGTCCGGGAAGCTCCCACATGCCGCGGGGCGGCTGGGCCCGAGAGCCGTGGCCGCTGAGCCTGCGCGCCCGGAACCTGTGCTCCGCAACGGGAGAGGCCACAGCAGAGAGAGGCCTGCGTACTGCAAAAAAAAACAAAAAAAACACGCCACCATTCATTCAATATGTATTTATTGAGCCCTGCTAAATGCCAGGCATTGTTCTTGGCACTGGTGTGCAGCAGCGAACAAAATAACCCTCACTGGGAGGAGAGTAGACAACCACCAAAGAATGTAAGTGAACTCTATGATTTCATAGATGCCATAAGCGCTATAGAGGAAAATAAAGCAGAAGAGGGCATAGAGAGTGCCGGAAGTTTAATATAAAGAAGTAAATATGTATATTTAATATTTATTTGATGTATTTAATTTCTTATTTGTAATTTATTATATTTATTGATAATCTATAATTATATTTATTAAAATTTATTATGTATTTCTTGAATATATAATATTTCATATTATATTTAATAGAAATAAATATATTAAAACAAACCTAAGAACAGTACGGATCATAATGTAAAAGTTGATTGAAACTTGCAGCAGCGGGCTGTTTCAAGCATTACAATGAACTCTTTTTCCCTTGGATAGGATCAATTCTCCTCTGCATCCTGCATGCTTTGGCTGAACAGTTTGAGAAGCGCTGATGAGGAAGACAGGATGGGCTTTGAAGTAAATGCCACCTCACAACCGTAGAGCAACTGCCTGCCTCGTGCCTGGTTTCTTCTGATCCTAACTGATTCTTAAACCTCTGAATTCTGAGCCCCAAAGATACCCAAAGCATTTTTTTTTAACATGTACTAAGAAACTGTACCAAAAAAAATCAGGCTCAATTTAACATTTTGTTCAATTTTTAAAAATTCAAGAGTCAGAAAAAGAATAATCACACTCTCCAAATCATCAAGGATAACCATAACCAGGGCAGAAATATAACAAATGTCTACCCTCCCACAAGAGCTCATTTATGTCCTTGAGAACCTTAAATAGATGAATTCCTTGAGAGTGGCAGCTCCTTTCAAAAATTATTTTAAAACTAAAAGTAAAAATTTGCCCTTTAAACAAGTTATAAAAGTAAGATTAAGTTAGTTTTTCCACACTTCTGGGAAACTTAAAAATGATTTCAGATGATGACTGTCATCCCACCGTATGAAAAATAGATTAAGGGTTAGAGAATCACTCAGCTAGTACACCCTTCAGGCTGAAAGCCTGTGTAAGTCAAGCATAAACCTCCACCCAGATAAATGTTTCTTCCATGAACAATTAACTCAAACCCTCTTTAACAACACAATATACTTTACACAGTTCTTTAAAATACCTCCCAGAGATTTGGATTTTCTTTCAATTTATTATTATTATTATTTTTAGTGAGCATAAAACTGATAGAATTACTTTTTTATGTGACACATTTGCTATTTTGGGGTGGTGTGGGGTGTGTGTGTGTGTATGTGTGTGTGTGTGTAGATGAGAGAGAGATTTTGTTTGTTTCCTGATCATTTTAGTCATCTCATATTGGCACTTGAAAGGCAATGGAAAGAACACTGGACTGGGATCCCAGAGACTTGGGTTTGAATCCAGATCTGAGGATTACTTGCCATATGAATAGCTAAATCCCCTAATCTTGGCAGGGTTCACAACTCTAAGATTAATGAGTTGTAGTCTTTTAAAGTCTTTCAACTTTTGAGATCCATTATGTAGGATATGGACCCGAAGTAGGATTTAAGTTTGAAATTAAGCCAAATGCCCATTATTAAAATCCACGAATGGAGTCTAACATGTATACCTACAAATGTATGTAGGATCTAGTATAGACATCTCCTCTAACCCAGTGTGACATGCTGTATCTTAGGACTGCCATCTCTGTTCCTATCAACCTCACCCTTAATTTCATGGGCCCTTGCTGCTTTGCTGGGAATGCAAAATTATGAAACTGTGCAAACACTTGCTACCATCTTATTTTACTAGTTATCTCTTTGGTGATAAGTTGCCCTAATGACTACAAACCACATAGTTGCTATTTTGTATTATTTGTATTAACATCTCTTTCTACAAACTGAGGGTTGCCTCCACCCAAGATGTATATTTACTTCCTACTAATGGTATTTTCATCTCTCTGAAGTTTTGCTCTCATCTTTCTTTTCCTATTGCTTTTTTTCATCTAAGATCCTTCTGGAACAAGTAACCGAAATCCCCACTCACCCAAAATAAAAAAGGAGGGAAGGGATTTATCAGTTTGGATAACTCAACCACAGATGGGCCTCAGTTTGGAGAAAATGAGATTCAGGGCTTATGTGATGTATGGTCCTCTGTCTTTCTCACAGATGGGCCTCAGTTTGGAGAAAATGAGATTCAGGGCTTATGTGATGTATGGTCCTCTGTCTTTCTCTGTGTGTGTGTGTGTGTGTGTGTGTGTGTGTGTGTGTGTCTGTGTGTCTGTGTCTGTGTGTGTGTGTGGTCTGTGTGACTTGTTTCGTTATCTGGTCAGCTAGACCCGGGTCATAGGCAGCTCTGGCCATACACCTATCAGCCTTGTGACCAGGAGCAGAGGAGTTCTTTGCTGCCTGCAGTAGTTAAGGAAATGCCTGCAAAGGACCGTGAATGGCCCTCTGGGTTATGAGTCTGTGTCTGTGGCCAAGGGTGGAGTGCTGTGATTGGCAGCCTTCACCAAACCACATGGTTAAAAGGAAGAAGGATGGTTACTGTCCTGGGCAGAAAAAGAACATAAAAGGCCACCATGTCTTATAAATATAACCAATATTATCTAATATCTGCAACGTAAAAATGAGTCAAAGGAAAAATAACCACATCTAATCTCCCTACCAAAAGACAACTACTGATATTGTTTTGGTATTTAAAAAAAATTTTTCTATGCATGTTTTTTCTGTTTTCTTTTTCCACCTGGTTTTATAATTTAAGCTTTTGCTCACATATGGCAATATAACTTGTAGATGGATTGTGAGCTAGTAGGAAAAAAATAAATTGTGAAAATATTACAAGAAAATATGCATGAATATTTTTATAAACCCTGGGGAATGACAGCCATTATAAACAGGATGTCAAGTCAGAGCCATAGCAAAAGGCTGATAAATTTGACCACACACACAAAAAAACCTTTAAACTTTATGGCAAAAGTACCATTAATGAGTTTTAAAAGGCAAAAGATGGTTGGTTTTCAACATAAAATCAAGGATTAATATACAGCCAAGTACAAATAATTCAGTTTTATTAAAACAAGTATAATATTCACCTATCAGACTGGTAGAAATGTTAAAACTTTGATAATATTCAGTGTGACTGACAGCATGGAGAAATGGGGCCTCATGGATACTGTTACAGTGTTTACCATAATTCTAAAATGCGCTTACCATTGGAAACCAGTGATTTCACTTCTAGCTGTGGACCCTAGAGAAATATTGGTACATGAGCACAAAGGAGCACAGAGAGGGTCCTTGTTATGGCACTGGTTTTAATAGCAGAACATTGAAAGCAGCGTAAATATTCATCAAAACGAGAATGGTTTAAAAAGAAGCCTTTGACAACAAGGCAACCACTATGCAGCAGCTAAAAAAAGTGAGGGAGGTCTCTCTGTACTAAAAGGGAAGAGGCTCAAAGTTTTAAATGGAAAAGGCAAGATGTAAAATTATATTTATACATGATCTCATTTGTGTTTAAAGCAAAATCCCACAAAGTATAATGTACACTCTGCATAGTGTGATTTCAGATGGAAAAGTAGATAGATAGGTGGGAAGGTGACTGAAAGTTACCTCCCAACCCTGGGAGAGGTGAACGGGATTGAGGGAAGAGGTAAAGGAGGCCTCCTACTTTCTGTATTTTTGGCTTTTTAACAAACTTGAATTTGTGTTCAAATATTATATAGGTCACTTTAAAAAAAAGAGTAAAAACTCTTCATAGCTTAATTTTTACTACAGAATATTCTGTCCAGCTGTTGTGCTATGATTTCACCATGTCTTGCTATTTTCAACAGGGCACTGCCAACTTTTGTACAGAAAACATTATACATCTTCTGGATTCCTTCCTTAGGATCAGAGCCAGAAGTGGAATCAGTGGTCCCAGGGTGTGCACATTTTCTTAATACATTTCACTAGATGGCTTTCCAAAGGAGTTACCGCAATTGACATTCTGACAACCATGGGAAAGTGGCCGATTTTCTGCACTCTCCCTTGCTTTGATCATATCATATCTCATTCTTTCCATCTTTCCCTCTCTTTGCTACTTTGATAAATGTTCCATCAAATCTCATTTTGTTTTAATTTCTTCCTTTGATCATTAACAAAGTATTTTCCCATGTGTTCAAGTTTTATTTCCCCTTCTGCAAATTCTTTTCTTATCCTTTGCCCATAGAGTCTGGGTTTTCCTCTCCACTGGTATAAGTGCTCCACATTAAAAGTCCTCTTGTCATAGGGCTTCCCTGGTGGCGCAGTGGTTGAGAATCCGCCTGCTGATGCAGGGGACGCGGGTTCGTGCCTCGGTCCGGGAAGATCCCATGTGCCGCGGAGCGGCTGGGCCCGTGAGCCATGGCCGCTGAGCCTGCTGGAGGCCACAACAGTGAGAGGCCCGCGTACCGCAAAAAAAAAAAAAAAAAGTCTTCTTGTCATAGTTTCTGCAGATACTTCCCTAGCTTTGCTCTTTCTCTTTGAATTTCTTCACGTTTTCTTCCCCAAAGCTTTAGATGTATCTATGGGCCTTTCTTTTTCCTTCTTTGCTGATTTTATTTACAAATTCCTGTCACTGTTTTCCCCTGAGGTTTGTACTAATAACCTCTGCTAGACTTCATCCTTTGTCATTTTCCTTCAATTCTTTTTATTTATTTATTTATTTTTGCTGCAAGGCTTCATTTCAATTTTGTTTATATGTTATCCAACACACTAATTTCCTTATACTCCAGAATGTGCTAATTGCTTATTCTTTGTCCCCTGCATTGGCAGGCGGACTCTCAACCACTGCACCACCAGAGAAGCCCCTAATTGTTTATTCTTAAAATTAAGTTTTCAAATTTGATTCTCATTTACTTAATATTGATTACATGCCTTCCTGTCTGTATTTTAGTTAATAACTCTTGGTTACTCCTTCATTTTAATAGAAATATTTTTAAGTTTAAATAATTATCATCCAAACAATAATATCTCTAATAAGTAATGTTTTTTAAAATACTAAACTTAACCCCTTTAAAGTATTTAACATTAATACAAATGTGAGCATACAAATGGTTCATCTGCTAGCCCATTCTGTAAAAATGGAATTGGTCTATATCTGCACTGTCCAATATGGTAGCCACTAGCCCCATGTAGCTATGCAGCACTTGAAATGTGGCTAGTACAAATGAAGAACTAAATTTTAAATTGCATTTAATTTTCATTAAGTTTAAATAGCCACATGTAGCTAGTGGCTATGGGATTGGATAGTGCAGGCTCACACCTTTCAAGGGTCATTTTCTACTTTCTAGATCCATTTTTAGGTGAATCTGACTGAGCTAATTAAGGAAACAAATTATACTCATGAAACTTTGCTGCAAGTCTAAAATGCAAACTGTTTTCTCATCTACTTACCTAATTTTAAAAACCTAATGTTTTTGAATTATTAGCTTATATTTAACAATTCTCATTTATTACCTTCATCAGGCTTCCAATTAGGCTACTTTCAGGTTGAAGGGTGGTGAGATAAACTGAAATTTCAAACAAAACCTGGTATAAATACTGTTGTTTCTTGCTCCTTTCCAGAAGTTAAGGGAAGGGAAGAGAAGAAAAATGAAGAGAAACAGAAAAGGAAGGAGAAAAAAGAGGCAGGGACATGAAGGGTGAGCAGCATAAAATATGAGAATAGTCTTGGATCTTTGGTAATTTACTATGTTATATATAAAAATCCACACATAAGAGCTTTTCTTCTATTTAGCCTAAGTGTGTCCTGCAGAAAATTTGGGCTAATTTCCCTTATTCAATTCTCACTGAGAAGAAAAAACTGCTAGTTGGGACCTTGGATATAAAAATAATGATCTTTACTAGTTTTAAAATCTTTCCCTATGGGTTTTCAATACAGAGTTTCAGTCATGATGCCATAGTCATTTCACCCAAGTTGTTTCATGAGGTTTTTTTTTTTTCACTACTTCTATATTATTCTACTGTTAGTGATACTGTTTTCTTGTTAGCTTTAAATACCTCTCTCCCATTCTCACTTCACGTTCAATTTCTTGTTCTCAGTGACCTCTGTATTCCTTTTAATACCTTGAAAATCATTACTCATTCCCTATCTTCTAGAATCTAAAATCAGATATCACCCTGAGTATATGAGCCGTCACCTTTTAGAAGAGCATTCAGCTTGTATTACTTAGGACTATAGATATTCCTGGCTGGGATTAGCTACATAATTTGTGGAGCCCAATGAAATATAAATTTGCAGGGCTTCTTGCTCAAAATTTCAAGACAAACAGCAGAGCACTAAACCAAACATGGAATCTTCTAAGCATGGGGCCCTGGGTGACAGTCGGCAAGTGCATGAAGTGAGCCCCATTTCCAGGTTTGTCCTGTGACACTGGGAGGGGTGGGTACAATACACTTATGGTTTCTTCCACTTCCTGTTCTCCAGTTTCTTCTCTTTCCTTGGCGAAGGAGAATTCCATGTTAGGAACTGAGAGCTATCTTGTGCTTGGGCCTGTGGGAGATTCAGAACCTACCTGTTCTAGGAGGACTTGGGAGCTTGTTGGAGACACTGAAGAATTTTTGACCAGAGGAGGAATGTGGTTCAATGTGCACGTTAGGAAGGTTATTCTGGCAGCAGCCCAGAACATAAACTAGAAGGGAATGGTCGTAGAGGCAGGGAGTTCTGCCTTAGTCCAGTGAGAAACAAAGAGAGTTTGAACTAAAGCTGCAACAGAGGATAAAGTGAGGAGAGGGTAGCTTTAAGAAATATACAAAACAGAAATCAACAAAACCTCTTGACCAATAGGATTGGGCAACACGAGAGAAGAAGGAACAAAGAAAAATTGTTTGTTTCCAACTCATGGGCCTAGGTTGAGCCTAGTGAGAGTCACAGGGGGTAGGGGAGCAGAGGGGAAGCAGGCTTAGTGGGGAAGATAGTACCATTTGGGGAAATGTTGAGTTTGAAGCGCTCATGGGCATCCAGGGCAAGTTGTGTGATCATTTTTTGGGTATATTGACTTAGGAGCTGTGCTGGTCCTTGGCCAATTTGCCATTGGATCCATTCCGCACTCTTCCCCCAATTTGCTCTTTATCGTAGGTTGTCAATCTCTGCAAGCTGTTTCTCTCAGACACTCTGCAGGGGCTGCTAACTGGGTTTAGCCAAAGAGAGGCATTGATGGGAGATGAGAGAGAAGAAGGCAGAATCCAGGAAATGCCTCCCCCGTCTCTGCTCTAGGGGTGTCCTCCGGCTGGGCTCATCTCCTCCAAGGCTCCAGTTGCCCCACATAGACCAGTGGCTCCAGTTTTCACCAGATCACTAGAACCATTGGCCACAGCATGGCCCCACCTCTTCCTGTCATCCCTCCAGCCTAGGTGGTAGCAGCTTCCAGTCACTAATTTCTGGGTTGTCTCAACAACTCTCGTTTGTTTGCTCAGCTCTTCCATCACCTGGGGGGATGAAATTCCTTATATATTAAAATTTAGAGTGTTTTCTCTTTCCCTGCTTGCATCCTGCCTGGTACAGGACTCATTAGCATACGTAGATGTTTGCTAATGTAATTGAACATGTTTTGAGATGGCAGATGAGGACTGAAAATTGCCAGTTGAGTTTGGTAACAAGTTGGTGATATTAACAAGAGCGTTTTTCAGGGGACTCCTAAAAATGAAAGTCAGATTGCAGTGGATTTTAAAAATGGCTGAGAATTAAGGAAGTAATTAGTGTACATTTCAGGTTTTTATTGTTTTCTAGAAATTTAACTCTTAAAGGAAGGAGGGAAGGAGATAGGATAAAGAGGATTTTTTGAAGATGAGAAAGCCTTGGATATGATTAAAATAAAATAGAAAAGAAATAGGAATTAAGAGGAGTAACTGAAGACAAAAGATCCTAAGAGCCCAGTGGATAAATTGACTGCATTGGTAGAGGGTTACTTATTTGTCTCATACGAGAGAAAGAACCTCAAGAATGATATAGATTGCAGATATTTTTGTAGGTAGGAGGCCAGATAAGAATTTGATTTAGTTCAAACCCAAGGGCTTCTATTTTCTCTGTGCCGGTGGGTTTCCAAAGAGTGGTGGAAATCAGCACTGGACGGTCCCTCAGGAGAATGGGAGAAATAGCAGATACAGGTCAGGGTCAAGTCATGGCATGAGGAAGGAGCAGCTGAAATTGGCTCCCACAAATGGTGTTTCCACTGTTGAACTGTGGGAAGTTCTCCAGTTTCTGTCAGAGCTGGTGTAAGAGTGAAGAAGGCAAACACATTTGACATGTGCTGTGGTTCTCCATTGACCAGCAGCATTACCCGGAAACCTCTTAGATGCAAAATCTTAAGCTATGCCCTAGACCTAATGAATCAGAAAATCTGGGGGCAGGGTTTAAGAAGCCCTCCAGGTGATTCTGATACACTCTAAGGTTTGAGAACCACTGCCTAGATCATGGCCACCAAGGTGCGATCTGCAGACAATCAACTAATTTGAAATGCAGAATCTTAGCCTTCCCGCCCCCAGAATCAGAATCTGAGTTTTCACAAGATCCCCAGGTAGTTGGTAAGCACGTTTAGTTAAGAAGCACTGAACTTGGAAGTTTATGCTCTCGAGGGGTATTTATAGATTAGCCAGTGGAGTTTAAATTAAGGGGTGACTTTTAATGGAGTAACTGCAGGTTCAGTTTAGATGGCAGGGGATATGTCACATTTGGAGGCTAAGAACCCTGCCTGACACCATATACCCACACATTTCAAATGACACCACACAGTACACGTTCTGTCTCCTTCCATGGATTACACACGAGACCAAGATCTGAAAATATGAAACCAAATCGAACCAAATGCAGCCATGAAGGCCAATTCTTTAAAAAAGGTTATTGAGTGTCTCCTGTGTGTGCCAAGGTCTTTGCTGGACTCTGAGATGCCCAGACCATTATCCAGTTACTGTACTCAGGAGCTCCCAGTCTAACGGAGGACACAGCCACGGGATCACATGATTACAGTGCCTCTGGTAAAGACATAAGCATGGTCTACCCAAGGGTATTTGGGGATGATGGAGAAGGAGGAAGCCAGTCTGGGCAGGGTAGGTCGGAGAAGGCTTGTGCAATGAGGTCCTGCTGCAGCCAAGTGTTACAAGGTGAGTGGGTATCCACCAGATGATGAAGTGGCAGGAAGGACATTCCAGGGAGAGGCAGCATGGAGGCAGAGGCACAGGGGCAGCACAGAAAATTCAGGAACTCCACCCAGGGGATGGGAATACATGTGTGGCAATGCCAGGACACATCTCATTAAAATAACAGTTCTTTTTGATGTTTCCGCTCCAAAGTCTGTGTCGTCTTACTTTTGAGCACAACTCTTTTTTTGCAGGCTTGTGGCTCAGCTGCCTGATGGAAGCCTTCAGCAGTGGCAGCAGCACTGCCATCACTCACTTCACACAAGGACCAACGGTCCAGAGGGGGGAAATCAAGACGTGTTAGATGGTCTGCGGAGGAACCCCTCCATTGCCACATCCTCTCCTCAATCCGGGAACCATGATTTCAGTGCCACAGAGAAATGTGAATACTCATATTCGGAAACATTTGACAATCTCTTTTCTCCACTCAGTGTGGCTAAGGGCACCCTAATGTGTACCCAGGCGAGGGAATGGGTTCCTCCATAGACCATTTTCTCCTACATCGCAGCTTTATCTTCAAAATACACCTTCAATCCGACCAATTCCACCACCTCCACTGCTACCATATTGGTCCTCATCTCTAAGTTGGACTACCTGCTAGACTCCTAATTAGTTTTACCGCTTTCACTTTTGTCTTCCTACAGGCAAACTTTCACACGGCAGCCAAACGGTCTTAAGTACAGAAAACAAAGTATGCCTGTCTCCTATCCAAGAACCTCCAATAATTTCCCATCAGACTCAGAAGAAATAGAAACATCCCTGAAAGGCCTAGAACACCCTGTACAATCCCACCTCTCATTCACCTGCTCTCCTCTCCTTCCCCTCTGTCCACACAGCCTTCTCAGTCCTTCTTGATCACACCAGACTCATGTTCATGCCAGGCTGTCCACTCTTCTGGTCCCTTCTGCCAGAGTGTCCTTCCTTCAGATCTTAGCATGGCTGCTGGCTCCCGCGCTCCACTCAGGCGTCTGCTCAAATGTCATGTCCTTAAAGAGGCCTTTCCTCACCCCCCCTGCTAAAACCGCCCTCCAAATCTGATGCTTTCTTTTTTCTTTAGAGCGCTTATTACCAGCAGCTAGAAGATAAGCTCCGTGAGGTTAAGACATCATCAATCTTGCTAGAATAGCATCTAGCATTTGTAGATGCTCAAACATTTCTTTCCTGAATTTAAAGTCATACTTGACTCTTCCATCTCCATCCCTAGAAGAACGATTATCCAGTCTAGTGAGCCAACAAACTGATTTTTGCATCTTTTTGTGGGAAGCGTCAGTGGTTCTCAAACTTCAACCGTACCTCAGAATCACCCGGAGCATTTATTAAAACACAGGTTCAAACAAACATAATGGGTTAGTAATAAGTAGGAGTTGAGATGAGTAAAACCAGTACTTAATTATACTTGGAACTTTGCATTTCTTTGAATCTCCATATAAAGTATGAACTGTGATTTAATGCTTGAGTTTTCTTTAAAATAAAATTTTAAAGAAATGAAAAAAAAACCCCACAGGTTAATGGCACACAGCCTCAAAGTCTCTGATTCCGCAGATGGGGGCGGGGCTGGAAATTGCACCACGAACAAGTCACTGGATGCTGCTGGTGCTGTTGATCCAGGTACCACAGTTTCAGAACATAAGAGACATCTGCGCCAAACATCCCCTCCAGCGGTGTCCCTCCTTCCCACCTGTCTCTCCCAACCCCACTACCCTTTCTGCAATTGCCAATAGCATCACAGAAAGCCAGGAGGATTTGTGCCTGGGCTCTGCTCCTCGATAGAAGGGCATCTTTGTGATACGAAGCCCAAGGCCTCCACGTCTCACTCTCCAGGTTTTGCGCTGTAGTCAGATTCTGAAAGAAGTCTGTGGGACAAAAAAAAATACTTGGGGAACATTACGCATTCTAATTATGTCAAAATTTGTAAAGGGAATGCTTTTCACCCTCACACCCTGTCAGGCTTTAAGCCAGTGCTTTCTGTGCCTTGTAGAATATGTCAGGGTCACCAGCACTCAAACAGGGCTCTGCGGTGGAGATTGCAAGTCTAGGCATTGACTGGATGTTTAACTTCTGACCTGTGCTATTCAGAGGGAACAGGAAAGAGATTCAGTTCTGGGGCTGCAGCAAAGAGACTTTTCTTATTTATTCCAATAGGTAATGGGGGTGGTAGTGAAGGGGAGAAGTTTCTGAAAAGCACCTCATTTTAAAGATGTATGCTATGGTCTGAATGTTCATGTCCTTCCCAAAGTTTATATGTTGAAACCTAACCCCCGAGGGGATGGTATTAGGAGGTGGGGGCTTTGGGAGGTGAATAGGTCATGAGGGCAGGATCCTCATGAATGGGATTAGTGCCCTAATAAAAGAGGCCTGAGAGAGCTCCTTCACCCTTCCTACTATGTGAGGTTGCAATGAGAAGACCTCTGTCTATGAGGAAGTGGGTCCTCAGCAGACACTGAATTTGCCCATGTCATGATCTTGCACTTTCCAGCCTGCAGAACTGTGAAAAGCAAATGTTTGCCATTTGTAAGCCACCCAATCTATGGTACTTTGTTGTAGAAACCCAAACAGACTAAGACAGTGTGTGTGTGTGTGTGTGTGTGTGTGTGTGTGTGTGTGTGTGAACTTCCATTTAAATGGATCATCCTAGTACACTTCTGGTCCTATAAGAGACTTCTATGTTTCTTCCCCACCCCAAACTTTTTCATGCACATTAAAAGTCAAGTGATAATTCTGAGCCCCATTTTCCTTCTGCTTTCTCCCTTGATATTCTCCTACTGCTCAGAGCAAAATTATTGAAGCTCTCTCTGAGAATACAATGATCTTGGGGGTATGCTCCATTCAACAGTTATCACCCAATAATCCCCTAGCCAGAATTTATCTGTGATGGGTTACACACACTCTTAGCAGGTCTTTGACCTCAGGAGACGAAAGTTTTGTGAAAATGGTGGGGAGGTGGGATCAGAGAAGGGCTAGGGTAAAAAGAGTGGCAGACAAGGGACCCTTGTGACAGAATTGTTCTGGATCTTGACTGTTGTGGTGATCACACAAATCTACACGTATGACAGAATTGCATAGAACTAACTACACACACACACACACACACACAAACTGCATGTAAAACTGGTAAGATCTGAATAAGGTGTATTGTATCAATGATGATATCCTGGTTGTGATATTATACTATTGTACTAGATGCTACCATTGGGGGAAACTGGGTGAAGGGTACACAGGATCTCTCTGTGTGATTTCTTACAACTGCATGTGAATCTACAATGATCTCAAAATAAGCATTTAAAAAAGAAGTGCTACAGGGCGTCCCTGGTGGCGCAGTGGTTGAGAGTCCGCCTGCCGATGCAGGGGACCCGGGTTCGCGCCCCGGTCCGGGAGGATCCCACATGCCGCGGAGCGGCTGGGTCCGTGAGCCATGGCCGCTGAGCCTGCGCGTCCGGAGCCTGTGCTCCGCAACGGGAGAGGCCACAGCAGTGAGAGGCCCGCGTACCGCAAAAAAAAAAAAAGAAAAAAAGAAGTGCTACAGAGAGGAGAGGTCTGGTTGATGTCAGAATGCGGAGTCCTGGGCAGCTGGGGCATCGAAAGGGCAGTAGGAGCCTAGAGAAAAAGAGAGGACCCAGATCTAAAGGGAAGAAGGGCACAGACATGATGGGACATGTTCTTAAGGAAAACTTCATTCTCCTCCTGTCCTTAAATTATACTACAAGGAAAATATAGTCTATCACCAAGCCATAATTTCTAGAATGATCATCCATCAGATGCTGAAGGTAATAATAATAATAGCTGACACTTACTGAGTGTTGCCAGGTGCCAGTGTCATGAGTTATCTCATTTGATCCTCTCAGTAGTCCTATGAAATAGGTACTATTATCACATCCACATTACAGATGAGAAAATTAAGGCACTGGCAGAGCCAGGCAGAGCCAGGATCTGTCTGATTTCAGCAGCAGTATCACCAACAATAAGTGAGTGCTCATACATGCCAGGTATACTGTCCTAAATGCTTTTCTCTTCATGAGGAAGAATGTGCCTATCATCATACCATTATCTGTGGAACAGTCTCCATTATACATTGGCATCAAATAACCACATTCATTTTTTTGTGCGCTTTCTAAGCGCCAGCCACGTTACGTAAATTATTCTGTTAAACCTTCCCAGCAAGTCCGGATGTATTATCTTCACTTTATTGATAAGAAAATGGAGGTGAAGTCTTGTCCAAAATCACACAACCAGCAGGTACAGAAGCAGCAGCGGCCCTTGGGTGAGCGGACTCCAGAGCTACCGTTCAGCCTCTGAGCTCTACTGCCTCCAACCCAGAAACCCCAAACTCACAATCATTTAATTGCCCCCAAAGCTAAACGCTTTTCCGTCTCCTGGTGTCCACTGAGTAGGCATGAATCTGTTTTATTTTGCCTGCTGTGTAACAGATACAGATCTTGCATATTCATTTTGCAAAGCACTCTCTGGGAACTTTCTTTGCTGTGTTACTGTATTCACTACTCAAGGCTCAGACAAGTTATTGAACCATGGAAGTTCATGTGCTCAACCATAGCACTCTCTGGGAACTTTCTTTGCTGTGTTACTGTATTCACTACTCAAGGCTCAGACAAGTTATTGAACCATGGAAGTAAAAAGAACCTGTGGCTTGAGCACACAGCGGCAAACACGATTTAATGTTTAATAAGCATCATCATCGTGATGGCAATGACATTCTGCTTTGAAGGGTTGCAGGAAGCAATCAACATCTCAAACCTATAAGCCATCAACTCCTTCAGTTTCTCTCACCTGTGCCACTGCAGAGCACCTGATGGGGTATGGAGGTCTTAATCGGGTATCTATCAGTGCCTTCCTTCCCCCTCCCCTCCCCCCGCCCCAGTGAAGAGGACACATTCTGCTACTCTATCGCCCTATAATCACAGAGACTGTGCACACGGAGTTAGAAGGATTTGCCAGGGAAATTGCTTGCAGGCGTTAACCAAATACACTCACAGCACCTTGCCGCGGGACCGGGGTGACAACGTGGCTTCCTCGCGAGTCGCTGGCCGCACACTTTCACTTTTCTCCTGGGGCGCCCGCCCATTCCGAGCTACTCCACTTCCTGGTTTTCCCCGGGCTCCCTCCCCGGCAACGGCTGCCTGTAAACACGCGGGGTTGCAGGCAGGGGCGCCTCGATTGGAGGAGCCCAGCCCGGCCTCCCCTCCGCCGGCTGCCGAGCTGTCAGTTACACGTACAGTGTGAGCTAGATTTTGGCGCCACAGCTGGGAGTGAGGCTTTTGTTCCATAACAAAAACAAGCGCCTGAATGGCAGGGCTGCCAGCGCCCAGCCCGACGAGGCAGGCATAAAGGAGCCGCCTGGCGAATGTTCGTGACCTGTCATTAGAGACAGCCCCTCTCGCTTCCAAATGATCACGGGGAGGCAATGTGGCAAATTATGTGTGTACCCGCCACGACCTTGCTCAAGCCTCCAGGGTGAATATTGAGCACCAGGCTCTAATAAGCGGCCTGTGAGCTCAGGTGGAAACTCACCTGGGTGGTAACCAGCGGAGTCCTCTCCTGCGCTTTCTGCCTCTTCTGTCCATGAACTTCTGTTTTCCCTCTGCGATTGAAAGGCTGGCCGCCTGGCTGAAACAAGTTAAATGATGGATTCATTTATGCTAGGAAGAAAAGCTAGGCATTGAATGTCGTAACGCTGTTCACCCGATCTGTGCCCTCTTGTTATAAATATATAGAGGCAGTCTCTACTATATGATGTGTTTGCTTTTTGCTAAGTTCGAACACATCCATATCCAAATTGTTACCTACTTTGGGAAAATTCCTATGTGAAACTCTGAATCATAAACCAGATAGATTAGGGGTGACTATTCTCATTTCAGAAAGGATTCTTCAAGTTCCAAAAGCATTTAGTAAGACTTGAGCATTCCATCCCTCAACCCCTCCCAATCTGGTGTGGGAGGGTGGGCAGTGGGGTGAGCTCCACCTCAATGAGGCCTGCGGCTATTTAGAGTGTGGGACAAAGTGAGAGAGTGGCATGGACATATATACATTACCAAATGTAAAATAGATAGCTAGTGGGAAGCAGCTGCATGGCACAGGGAGATCAGCTCGGTGCTTTGTGACCACCTAGAGGGGTGAGATAGGGAGGGTGGGAGGGAGACGCAAGAGGGAGGGGATATGAGGATATATGTATATGTATAACTGATTCACTTTGTTATAAAGCAGAAACTAACACACCATTGTAAAGCAATTATACTCCAATAAAGATGTTAAAAAAAAATAAAGTGTTACAATTAAAAATTTATTCCTTCAGCTGTAGACTCAGTCTTGGAATGAAGATGTTTTCGAGGGCGTTATGAAGTTAAAAGGTAGTCACTTACACCTCAGTGTGAATGAGTTTAATCACTTCTTCCTTGAGAGCAGGTTTTCCAAAAAGAAAGAAACTAGTTGCAGCTGAGTTCCTGAAAAGAGACAGAGGAAGAATATGAACGGCAATGGAGGCAAAAAAAGAGAGTTTGGGTGCCTCAGGACATAGATGTTTATTGCTTCATAATTCTGGGAAAAGTCAGCTTTTTAGGGAGCGCAGTGTTTTGTTCTGTTTTTGCAGTACAGTCCCATAGAACTTGCTGTGACAGTGGAAATGTTCTAGATCCACACTGTTCCAAAACGGTAGCCACTAGCCACATGTGGTTATTGAGCACTGAAATGTGGTTAGTATGACTGAGGAACTGAATTTAATAGCCATGTGCGTAGCCATGGAACTAACAGCTGTCAACAGCCGCGAGACTGAGCTTGGGGGTGGCTTCTCTGCCATGAGAGCCGTGAAATGACTGCAGCCTTGTGAGCCCCAGAGTTAGAGACACCCTGAATTCCTGACCCCCAGAAAATATGAGATAACAAATGTGTGTTGTCTTAAGTCACTATATATATATATATAGATATAGATATATAGATATATATATATATTTTTTTTTTTTTTTTTTTTTTTTTTTTTGCGGTACGC
>NC_041228.1:56438434-56480955 GCF_002837175.3 Physeter macrocephalus | reverse complement strand
GCGGAGCACAGGCTCCGGACGCGCAGGCTCAGCGGCCATGGCTCACGGGCCCAGCCGCTCCGCGGCATGTGGGATCCTCCCGGACCGGGGCACGAACCCGCGTCCCCTGCATCGGCAGGCGGACTCTCAACCACTGCTCCACCAGGGAAGCCCCAAGTCACTACATTTTGAGGAAATTTGTTACACAGCAATGAAATTTGATTGTAATGTGGTTAGGCCCATTTAAAATACATTTGTACTAGTGAGGGCATCCCTAGATCCAGAGAAACCTCCAAATATCAATGTCTGACGCAATAAAAGTTCCATTCTTTTAACAGTCCAATGTGGGCAGTCTTCTGATGGTGATTCAGGGCCTCAGCCCCTTTTTGGTTTTGGCTCTGCCATCTTTAACTTACGGCTGCTCAGGTCGCCAACCAGAAGGTGAAAACTGCAGAGTGGAGCTATGGGCTAGCTGTTTTGGTAGGGGAACAGACCTGGAGATGGCGCGTATCATTTCTGCCCGCATTCTACCGGCCAGACCTCAGTTAAACGATCCCAGCGAACTGTCAGTCAGACTGAGAAACGTAGCCTGACTCTGCGTGTGTCCAGGGTGCAGGAGAAGCAGGTTTGGGGGCCGCTGGCACGTTGTGCCACAACACACTCTCCTTCTGGGAGGTAAGCTCCTTGACAAAAACAGACCTTTCTGTGCCTTGCCAAACCCCAGGGTCATGGAGGCAAGGGTCTCTTCACAAATAGTGATGGTGATGAGAGAATGGGAAAGAGACTGCCAGTGCTCTCCAGCCCAAGAGGGGCATTCACCAAAACTCTCAGAACGTTCTAGTCCTATAAGCTTCTATGACTCAGCCCAAAGTTAACCAAATCAAAATTGTTTATAGGAAAGCCTGGGCACAGTTCTGGAAATGATTATGGAAGAATCAGGAAAAGATGTCTGTGCTTGTTCAAAGGGGACTTGGGACCTATAGGGTGGGGTCTGGGGTGGAATTCCATGAGCTGAGGCATCCCTTAGATGTGATTCCAAAGGTACTGTTAAATCTACCATTGCTTCTGAGGCCAACTTGGATTTTCTGGCTGCTGCCCCCAATGTCACCATCTGTCCTAGGGTCTGTAGATAAATGAAAGAAAAGATTGGTTTGATGGATTTTCATTGTTTTAAATTGAGGAGGTATCACTCATATATTGATACTTTAAAAAATGTCACTCTTCCTTTCATCTCCCTGGGCCCTGCCATCCACCTCCCTTCACCCTAACCTGTAGCTTGTTCCCAACAAATGAGTCAGTGAAGATGGGAATGTTCATTTAACTGAGTATGTATCTGCCAACATTAAAAAAATGTTTTGGCAACCTGAAGGAGTCACATAACCAACAGAGAAAGAAAGGAAGGAAGGGAGGAAGGAAGGGAGGAAGGGAAGGAAAAGAACGAAAAAAGAAAGAATAAAAGAAAAGAGAAGAATGTTTGGAGCACATCCAAAGACAGATTTCCTTGGAGTGGCGTGAGTGTAGCTCAAGCTTCAGGGCCCCTCACTGATCGGTGCCCCTTCCGAGGTTGCGTGCTCTCCTCCAGAGAGAAGCAAAAGAAGCAGTAGCTCTAGCACATGCCTGAGGACAAGAGTGCTGCCCTAGCCTGGGCTTCCCCTGTATATACATAATTTTTAACAGCTTTACTGAGATACTATACACATAACATAAAACACATCCATTTAAACTGTACAATTCAGTGTCTTTTAGTATATTCAGAGTTGTGCAACCATCACCATAATCTAATTTTAGTACATTTCATCATCCCAAAAAACAAACCCTGGATCCATTAGCAGTCTCTCCCCATTCCCACTCCCACACCCTTAACTCAGGCAACCACTAATCTACTTTCTGTTTCTATAGATTTGCCCATTCTGGACATTTCATTTAAAGGGAATCATATAACATGTGCTTTTTTGTGACTGGCTTCTTTCGTTTAACATAAAGTTTTCAAGGTTTACCTATGTTGCAACATGTACCAGAACTTTATTTCTTTTTACTGCCAAATAATAGTCCATGGTATGGATAGACCACATTTTCTTTATCCAGTCCTCAATTGATGGGTATTTGGGTTGATTGTATAACCACTTTTGTGTCTATTTTGTATGTGCCCTCCTGGTGGTCCAGGAGTTGTGGGTAGGGTTGACAGACTGCCAGCACTACCTTCATATCCACCTGGCCTCTTGTGACAACTTGCCTCTGGCAGTTGTCAGGGAGCATTTGGACCTCATTTTTGAGCCTTGGAGAAGGGTCTGAGACTGAGGCTGCACTGCACCCAGGGTACATTAAGACCCGGGCTTCCAGGTGTCTTCCCTCAACCCCAGGACCAGCCCAATGTGGGTAGGAGTATGAGGAAGAGGTGAAAGGACCTGACCCAACCTAACCAGCTGCTAGGGTACTAGTTGCAGGAGCCATGACAATGATGATCAAAGAGCTGGAGTTCTCTGAGGGCTTGCTCTAGCAAGAAGCCCTGCCTGAACAAGAAACTGGAGGAAGTTATAAATATGGCATTCCTTGTAGCTGCAAGAAATTGTTCTAAACTGTCAATCTTTTTTAAAGTTTGGTCAACTATGCTAAAAGAAAGACTGGATTATCCTTCTAATTTTTCAATAGAAACACATTACAAAATTGTTTTCATATGAAGAAATAATAAAAGAGTATATAGAGAGAAGTGGTGGTGTCAGTGAAAGTGGAAAAGAATGCCAATATTCTTCTTCTCCATAAAAGCAAAGAAAAACCTCGCAAAAATTGTCAGAATCAACTTTTCCACAGCCCTGGAAATTAACTAAGGGCTTGTAGTAATTGGGAAGTGCTTATTCAAGGAAAGTGGTGAATCTCAGTAGGAACAGTGAGCTTTGTGGCATTTTATTCTAGCCTGGGACCTTCCCCACACCCCAGCTCAGAAGTAGCCCTGAAAAAACAGCCCATATTTTCACTACTGGAGGGACAGAATGGACATTATTTGCAAAGAATTGTAATTATTTCCTTTTTATCTGGTGGCTCCATGGAAGACCAGCTCAAAACACTTGTCTTTATTTGCCCTGATTTGGACCTGGTCCAGTTCAAAAGCTACTGGGAGGGAGTGGGGCATTTGTCCAAAGCATTTAAAGGCAAATGTTTTAGCTGCTGCTGCCTGAGGCTATAGATAACAGTTGGCATAATCCACAATGCCTGGGAGAAAAGGCTGGGAAATAAGATGTCCATAAAGGCTTTGAAAAGCTCACACATATTCCTGGGAATCTAGAATGCCCCGGGTGCTCAGGAACAACATGAGAAGGCTGTAGGATCTGACCTCTGGCTGACCTTGAGGTTCTGCACTAGAGAAGTGAAGGCTAAGGCAGAGTTGTAAACTATCAGGCTGAGTGATGAAGGCATGCCACCCACACACACAGAGCCCCTTGGCCAAAAACTTGAAATATTTTTGGTATGAGTTATTTAAGGAAATATCTGTTTAATCATTAGCTGACTACCAATCTAAAAGAACAGTGACTTCAATGGCCACATATGACAAAGAATACAGAGTTTTCAGAATTAGTTCATAAAAGTCATGAAATAAATAGAGAAAAATAAGTAAAATAAACAGCAAACAACAAATCTTGAAAAGAGGAGAGAACCTGATTACTAGTGTTTCCACATTATAATATACAAAATGTCCAATTTTCAACTAAAAGTTATGAAGCATGCAAAGAAAAAAGAATAGTGAAAACAGAAAAAGTAAGCATTAAAAGAAGCTGTCCCTGAGGAAGTCCAGACACTGGACTTACTAGTAAAATACTTTAAATAAACTACTTGAAATATGTTCAAAGAGCTAAAGGAAACCATATCTAAAGAACTAAAGGAAAGTATCAGGATGATGTCTTATCAAATAAAGAATATCAATAAAAAGAAATTATATACATACATATATATATATATATATATATTTTTTTTTTTTTTTGGTATGCAGGCCTCCCTCTGTTGTGGCCTCTCCCATTGCGGAGCACAGGCTCCGGACGCGCAGGCTCATTGGCCATGGCTCACGGGCCCAGCCGCTCCACAGCATGTGGATCCTCCCAGACCGGGGCGTGAACCCGGTTCCCCTGCATCGGCAGGTGGACGCGCAACCACTGCGCCACCAGGGAAGCCCCAGAAATTATATTTTTAAAAGAACCAAATAGAAATTCTAGAACTGAAAAGTGCAATAAGTGAAATAAAAATATTTACCAGAGGAGTTCAACAGCAGTTTTGAGCAGGTAGAAGAGTCAACAACTTGCAGACGCAAGTCAATTGAGATTATCCAGTCTGAGGAACAAAAGAAAAAAAGAATGAAGCAATAAGTGAATAAAGTTTTAGAAACCTGTGGGGCACAATCATATGCATAATGCTAGTCCTAGGAGAGGAAAAAGAGAAAGGAGGAGAAAAGTATTTGAAGAGATAATGCTAGAAAACTAAAATTTGATGAAAAGCATTGTCTACAAATCCAAGAATCTCAATAAACTCCAAGTAGGGTAAACTCAAAGAGATCCACAGTAATACACATCATAAATAAACAATCAGAAGACAAAGACAGAGAATCTTGAGTGCACAAAGGGAAAAATGACTAATCATCTACAAGTGCCCCTCAATAAGATAAACAGCTGATTTCTCATCAGAAACCATGGAGGCTAGGAAGCAGTGGAACAAAGCATTCAAAGTGCTCAAAGAGAAAAAAAGTCAATGAAAAATTTTATATCTGGCAAAAGTATCTTTTAAAAATGAAGAGAAATTAAGATATTCCCAGATAAACAAAAAGAGAGTCTGTTGTTAGCAGACTTATCCTACAAGAAATGCTAAAGAAAGTCCTTTAGGCTGAAATAAAAGGACACCTAGATGGTAATTTGTAGCCATGTGAAGAAATAAAGATCTCTGATAAAGATAATTACATGGTTAAATATAAAACACGGTACGGCTGTATTTTTTCGTTGAAACTGCTTTTTTTTCTATCTGATTTAAAGACAACTGCATCAAGCAATATTTATCGATCTATGTTAATGGGCACACAATGTATGAAGATGTAATTTGTAATAGTAACAGTGCTGAGCAGGAGAGAAGGAAAAATTGAACTATGTAGGAGCAAAGATTTGGAATACTAAAATTCAGCTGATGTTAGGGACTTTCCTGGAGGTGCAGTGGTTAAGAATCCACCTGCCAATGCAGGGGACACAGGTTCGAGCCCTGGTCCAGGAAGATCCCACATGCCGCAGAGCAACTAAGCCCGTGCACGACAACTACTGAGCCTGGGCTCTAGAGCCTGTGAGCCACAACTACTGAGCCCATGTGCCGCAACTACTGACGCCCATGTGCCTAGAGCCTGTGCTGTGCAAAAAGACAAACCACCTCAATGAGAAGCTTGTGCAACAACAGAAGCCACAGCAATGAGAAGATGGCGCACCACAACAAAGAATAGCCCCCGCTCGCCACAACTAGAGAAAGCCTGCGCACAGCAATGAAGACCCAATGGAGCCAAAAATAAATAAATTTATTTTAAAAAATTCAGTTGATGTTACTCTAAACTAGATTGTTATAAATTAAGAGGTTTATTTTAATCCCCAGGGCAACCACTAGGAAAATAATTCAAAAATATGTAGTAAAAGGAATGACCAGGGAATTAAAATGACACCTAGAAAGTAATAGTAACAGTGCTGAGCAGGAGAGAAGGAAAAATTGAACTATGTAGGAGCAAAGATTTGGAATACTAAAATTCAGCTGATGTTAGGGACTTTCCTGGAGGTGCAGTGGTTAAGAATCCACCTGCCAATGCAGGGGACACAGGTTCGAGCCCTGGTCCAGGAAGATCCCACATGCCGCAGAGCAACTAAGCCCGTGCACGACAACTACTGAGCCTGGGCTCTAGAGCCTGTGAGCCACAACTACTGAGCCCATGTGCCGCAACTACTGACGCCCATGTGCCTAGAGCCTGTGCTGTGCAAAAAGACAAACCACCTCAATGAGAAGCTTGTGCAACAACAGAAGCCACAGCAATGAGAAGATGGCGCACCACAACAAAGAATAGCCCCCGCTCGCCACAACTAGAGAAAGCCTGCGCACAGCAATGAAGACCCAATGGAGCCAAAAATAAATAAATTTATTTTAAAAAATTCAGTTGATGTTACTCTAAACTAGATTGTTATAAATTAAGAGGTTTATTTTAATCCCCAGGGCAACCACTAGGAAAATAATTCAAAAATATGTAGTAAAAGGAATGACCAGGGAATTAAAATGACACCTAGAAAATATCTATTTAACATAAAAGAGAGCAGTAATAGAGGAATTGAGGGACAAAAAATATCTAAGACATATAGAAAACAAATAACAAAATGGCAGAAGTTCTCCTTCCTTATAAGTAGTTACATTAAATGTAAATGAATTAAACTCTCCAATTAAGAGAGAGAAATTGATAAAGTGGATTTAAAAAAAGATCCAACTATATGTTTTCCTACAAAAGACACATTTTAGATTCAAAGATTACAAGTAGGTTGAAAGTTAAAGGATAGAAAAAGATATTCTGTATAAATGGTAACAAAAAGAGCTCAAGTTGCTATAGAAGTATCAGACAAAAGACTTTAATTGTTACTAGAGCAAAGGATATTTTATAATAATAAAAGAATCAATCCATCAGGAAGATATAACAATTATAAACATACATACACATAACAATGGAGTTCCAAAATACTGAAACAAAAGCTAACGGAATTGAAGGAAGAAATAAACATTTCAACAGTAATTGTGGGAGACTTCCATGTCCCACTTTCAATAATGGCTACAACTAGACAGAAGATCAGCAAGGAAATAGAAGAATTGATAGTAGCAAAGAACACAATAAAAAACATTTATGACTCAACAACAAAAGGACAAACAACCTAATTAAAAATGGGTAAAGGATCTGAATATATATTTCTCCAACGAAGATATGCAAATGGTCAACAAGTATACAAGTATACATAAAGATGCCCAACATCGTTAGTTATTAGTAAAATGCAAGTCAAAACAATAATGAGATACCACTTCACATCCACTAGGATGACTATAATGAGAAAAAAAAACCCCAACAAGTGCTGAGGAAGATGTGGAGGAATTAGAACTCTTATACATTCAGGTAGGAACATAAAATGGTGTAATTACTTCAGAAAATGGTTTGGCTCTTCTTCAAAAAGCTAACAAAGAATTACCATATGACTCAGCAATTCCACTCCTAGGTATATACCCCAAATAATTGAAAATGGCTACTCAAAGAAATCCACGTACACTTATGTTCATAGTAGTCCTATTTACAATAGACAAAAGGCAGAAAAAAACCATATTTCCATCAACATATGAATGGATAAACAAATTATGATATATTCATACAATGGAATATTATTCAGCCATAAAAAGCAATTAAGTACCAATACCTGCTACAAAACATTATGCGAAGGGACAGAAACCAGACACAGACGGTCACATACAATACAATTCCATTTACGTGAAATATCCAGAGTAGGTAAATCCATTGAGACAGAGAGTAGATTGCTGGTTGCCAGAGGTTGGGGGAGGGAGAAATGGGAAATAACTGCTTAATGTGTATGGGGTTTCCTTTGGGGGTGATAAAACTGTTCTGGAACTAGATAGAGGTGATGGTTGCACGACACTGAGAATGTATCAATACTAAATCCCACTTGAATTTTTCACTTTAAAATGGTTAATTTTATGTGATGTAAATTTCACTTCAATAAAATTTTTAAAAGATATAAAGTCCTCTACAACATGGATGAACCTTAAAATGTTATGAAAGAAGCCAGACACAAAAGACCACATACTCTATGATACCATTTATATGAAAGGTCCAGGATGGGCAAATCCATAAGGACAAAAAATAGATTAGTGTTTGGCAGGGACAGGGAGATGGGGGGATTGGGCCTGACTGCTAATAGTAACAGAGATTTTGGGGGAGTGATAGAAACAGTTTGCAATTAGATAGTGATGATGCTTTGCATGACTGTGAATAAACTAAAAACCACTAAATTGTATGCTTTCAAACAGTGAACTTTATGTTATATAACTTTTACCTCAATTTAAAAAAAGTATTCAGAGAAAAGATGTAGGGGAAACGTGTTGTAGAGGTGTGTAAGGCAGCTAATTAATAATAGTTACTGTAAAGTTATGATGTCATTTTCTGAATTTTGTGGGGCTTTTCAGCTTTTTATTTGTAATTTTGTTGTGATTTCTTCTCTCCTTCTAAATGAATATTCATTTTTGTACCTATCTTGTATTTTTTTTTCTAAGAGGGCTCTTAAAGTTAATTAAACTTCAGGTCCCAGAAAACCTGGATGCCACTCCTATATTAATAGGTGCAGAAACTCAGCCACCCATAGCTCTACAAGATTAAGGAATTCTGTCACCAAGCAAGCTGTGCAGCTTCAAGGGGACTCACTGCCAACTCCTCCACACCTCTCTGCCTCCACCCATGGGTCCTCAGTCCTCCTCTGAGATGCCCTTCGATTCTCACCCCTTTCACTGCCACTGCCTTCATCCGGTTATTATCAGTCACATCACCTAACTGTTCTATAGTTTCACAAACCACTGCCTCCAATCATCCTCCAAACTGCTGCCAGGGAAAATCTTGCTGAAACACATATTCTCTCCTTTCTCATGTCTACTGAGAAGACTTCCAAGGCTCTTTATCTGTAGGGTAAAGAACAAATTTCTTAACAAACAGGTCCCAGCCTGTCTTTCCAGACCCATCTCATAGCCTTTCCCTCACTAAAATGTATCTCTGCATCAGAAGTCACGTCCAACTTTTCCCTGCTCGCCTAACCTCCAGTTTTCTATGTCTCCTCTTAGCTTCTGTACAGTTCTTCTCTCACCTGGGATGAACCTGCTCCTCTTCTCCTTGGGCAGTTCTTCATCTGTCTATACCCAGCTCAGGTGTTGTTTCTGCAAGGTTTCCCAACCCCCTCAGCAGCTTTTATGATCTCTCATTGTACTTATTGGTTCAGATATGTGTGCGTTTTATACACTCACATATGTTTACAAATCAGCGAAAATTTTTGACCTATGTGTATATGAATATACATAAAACATGCATATATATATATTTCCTACAGAATTAGGTGTCTATCAACATACGCAAGGCAGGGAGTGTCTTACCTATTCTAAAAATGTTTTCTTCAGTAGTTACTGTATATTCTGTACACAGTATGCACTTACCCATGTGCCAGGCACTGGTACCATGGAATAAATGCTTTTGGAATGTAATTGAATTAGAAGTGTGTGTGTGTGTGTGTGTGTGTGTGTGTGTGTGTGTGTGTGGAGGGGGGTGTTGCATGTGTATTTAAAGATCCTTTTTTTTAAGGACTTTAGTCACTGAATAAAGAAACAAGCACATGAGAACAATTAAGAATCTCAGGATTATAAATAAATGTCCAGTGGTCTACTGCAAACTAATTAAATGAGCACGGATGGCTCACAGAGCAGAGTGGATTGAATCATCATCATCATCACGAGTAGGTTAAAGCTAATCAAAGGCCAACTTTCTGGAGTAGTGAGGTAGTGAATAGTGCTGGTTCAGGGTAAGGAGGGAAAGTGGTTCTCCTTGGGAGGTAAAGAACTTGAAGGTTCTAACACATGGGAGAGAATTTTTCAGATTTTCAAGGGAAGACAAGGGAATTCTTTGATCCCGGTGGGAAGCACTTGAGTAATTAAGCATTTTCTTTGGATATACTATCTTCTTGTACTGATATTAAAGACATACAGTAACTAAGAATTTTTACTACTCCAGTGAAAGTTCCCTTCCAACCCGCCAAAATCCCATTTTGTGAGGGAGAAGAAGGAAACCCTGCTAGGTATGCCAAGTCAATTATGGAATCAAAATAAAAAGAAGGTAGGAAAGCACACTTTGTTTTCCTCTCTTCCTTATTCTTTCGCACTTTCAGATGGAGACTTATGAGAGCTTCCCAAGGGAGGTGGCAGGTCATGCTCTGCCAGGGGCTCAGTGGTGGATTAGTAGAAAGTAGAGCACACTTTCCTCACCTTATTCTAATGGACCAGAATTAGCAGAAGACAATTTAAAAAAAAACCCCAAAACAAAAAAACCCCCTCACATCCTATTTCTGTGTGTGAGAGGAGATCACCTCTCTCTTTTTTTTTTTTTGTGGTATGCGGGCCTCCTTCTGTTGTGGCCTCTCCCGTTGCGGAGCACAGGCTCCGGACGCGCAGGCTCAGCGGCCATGGCTCAGGGGCCCAGCCGCGCCACTGCATGTGGGATCCTCCCAGACCGGGGCGCGAACCCGGTTCCCCTGCATCGGCAGGTGGACGCGCAACCACTGCGCCACCAGGGAAGCCCCTAGGAGATCACCCCTCTTTTGATATGCTGATGGGAAAGAAGTTTGTAAGCTCTTTGCGGAAGCATGTGGCTTATTTATTATGTGTATTTTAATTTACTTTAGTGTCTTATGGTTCTCTCTGTCTCTCTGTCTCTGTGTCTCTCTGTAACAAGTGAGCTTTGGAAGGCTTGCTTTGATGCCTTTCCCCTTCCTTCCTTGCTTGTGTCCCAAAGGCTGCTTGTGTTCAGAGACCCTTAGAGAGGACTGGGCTCTGTCTCAGCGTGTGAAAGACGATGTATTGAGAGGAGAAGACGCTTGCTAACCTGGAAGGTCCGCTCTCTAATGGGAGAAATAAACCTAAAATCATGAGATGAGCTAAGGGCGGTATTTTGGGGACTTAACAGAAAATCTCAAGCCACAGCAAAATCAGTGACTTTGATATTTTCTTTCTTCCTTCCTTCAACAAACCATTGAGTGCGTACTCTGTGTTTGGCACTGGCCTAAGCATTTGAGCGACACTGATGGGTGACTACACAAAGGAGACAGACGTCAAAGAATCATATAAATAAATGTAAAGTTACCACCGTGCGCTAGAGAAGAGAAGGTAGGGCTGGAGTCAGGGGTGGAGGCACATCTAGATAAAGAGGACATCACATGCCAAGGTCCTGTAGCCAGAGAGGACATGGCGAGTTGGAGAGATTAAAAGAAGGCCAGTGTGGCCATTACCAGATTTGATTTTTTTTTTTTTTTTAAATCACTCTGGTTGCTCCATACATAGGAGCCAAAGTAGTTGGAGAGAATTCTTCAGGAGGACACATGGTGGCTTACAGAACCCTAAGTCTGGAAGCACAGCTGGGCCTCAGGAAAGCCTGGAGCCTGGCCTGGAAAGCTTCCCTCTCTGTGTCTCTGTCTCTTTCTTTCTCTCTCTCCCTCACATTCTTTCCTCGCCTCCTTCACATGCCCGTGATCCTCTTTGCTGTCTCTGAATCCCAGATTGGACCTTACCTGATCTTCCAAGTTCAAAGACCCAGAGGAGACTGAATCTCATGGTGGGAGACTGAATCTCCCCCCACCCCACCCTTGTTGATTCCTTGCTGAACTGGCTGAGACTCACAACTTGGAGGGAGGAGCATGTGGGGGGGATCACACGTGACTGTAGCATCTCACCCCAGAGTTCTCAGGGAAGGGGATTGATGGGCCAGCCTCCCCATGTTTTTCACTAATATGTAATGACACATCTACATGTTCTTATGCAGTGACCAAACACACAGATCTTTTAAGCAGCCATATGGAGTGGCAATTTACTAGCCTAAGACAGAACAGCCATCATTCATTTGGCAACTGTATTACTTACGCAGGGCATTCCTGGGCACTATGAACTAGGCTGGAAACCTTTGCTGGAGTATCTTTCCCTGCATCGTTAGGAATGGGAAACTAGTTACATCCAGGTTTGGGGGTGAAGAAATGCTGCTGTGAGTAGAGATTATTTCATCAAGAAACTTAACTTTGAAGGCATGGAGAGAAAACAGTCAGTAGTTAGAAGGCGGCACTGGGTTTTGGGAAGCGTTTTATGTGTCAGAGTCTTGAAAATGCTTATAGATGGAGGGGAAAGAGCCTGCTGAAAAGGAAGCTGAAGAGTGAGAGGCTCTCAGAAGGGGGTGGATTCTGAAGCACAGTTGGAGACATTAATCTTTAACGAAGAAAAGAACACATCTTCCCCTGAAATTGTAAGAATCGTAATGGACGTAAAAAGGTTGTGTGTGTGTGTAAGGAAAATTTAGGAGCTTTAAGCCCAGTGGTTTCCATTACTCAAGAAGAAGGCCATTTTCAAGGCTGAAGAATCGAGAAAGAGGATAGGAACTGGAGGGCAATGTTTTTATATCTGCTGTGGACATTGGAGGAATGAAACGAAGTGAAACCAATGAGGTATTGAAACCACTGGAGAGATCATGGGTTAGTGGAGACACCTGTCAGCCGTCCAGAGGTTCAAGTGCCTTGCTCATCTCGCAATACTAACCCAGGTCAGACACACTTGACCTGGGTTAGTGGCCTGGTTTAACCAGGCTGTCTAATTCCTAGAAGCTCAGGGTTCTTTCCCAATGAGCTAAGTATTCAAGTTAATAAATTAATATAAAACCAATGCCAAAGGAGTATGGTGAAATCACTGAATCGGTGGACTCTGCCAGTGGTGACCAAAGGCAGGTTTTCCAGCATCAGGAGGACGCTGTCTAGCAGTTTGGTCTTCACTGAAGACAGGACAATAGAAAATGGGCTTAAACTGCAGCAAAGTGTCAGGAAAGAATGATGTTCTAAGAGCTAAGGGCTGAGAGAGCAACCTGCCCTGGTGATCCTTAGGAATAAATGTACCTCAGGTGGTTCTGATTCCATGCTCAGAGGATGGCTTATTTGGATTTTTTACATTCGCTTTTAGCTCTCTGCCACAGTTTGATGTTAAGCAAAAAAAATATATAGTAGTACATCCCATACAATGGAGACGGAGTACTTTGTTTTTCTTTGCTTTACTTTTATCTTACTGTCGTCTCTAATGGGCACATGAGAAGTAGCTACTATATAAAAATAATCTGGACATTAAAGTAAAATAAGTCATATGTAATTATTAATTGTGTCATAGCCCCATCAAAAAAAAAAGAAAGAGAGAGAGAGATTCAAACCCCCCAGTCCTCTATCCTGCTTTGTTGGTTATCTCTAGCTTGATTAAAGGGAATGATACTCATTTGTAAATGCATTTGGCAAACTTACCCTGCTATTGTTTCCATTATTTTGCAAATTACAGACATTGAGATGAATGCTCTGTAATTTCCTAGCGTTCCCTTTATTCCTGCTTGGAAAACTGGTATTGCCCTGGCATACTTCCACTTTGCTGTTATTTCATTTGAATACAGCAAATTCTTTATTATGATTAACAAAGACTTCTGCTCCATTTCTCTTTGAATATCAGTCTGCTCTTGGAGTTGAGTTGATTTTGAGCCCTGCTGTCTCCTTGAATCTCTCTGCTTCGCTGATCTCAAAGATGTTCAAGACAGCAGACACCCATGTATTCCTAAATGACATGTTTTTTGTGTGCTCTCCCTTTTGAATTTGTTACATGTTTAGTAATTTTACCATCGTCTGGAACTTCTTTTCTCTTCTTTCAATTGTCTGATTCTAAATGTCTCCTTCACTCATTACTTAAAAGCCTGAAACAAGGCAGGCAGTTGGGTTTGGTCATCTTGCTATTTTTAAGCTTCTTTCTCTTTTCATTTTTCAGTTTTCCTTTTTCCTCATACATACATCTCTCAAGATTTTACAATGTTTTGTAAACAGTCTTGATACCAGGCACTTTGGGGCATCTCAAATATACAGATGGCTTTCCCTGAGCATTACACATTTCTAATCCATTCATTAATCATTGCACTGGAATCACTTTTCCCCCAAACAAGTCTCTTCCTCCTTAAATCTTGCCTGGATGTCCACCAGTTTAATACCTCTGTAGCAGTCCTCACACTTAGAGAGTACTAATTAAATATTTGCCTCCTAAGATCAGTCATATTGTTACCCGAAAGCTGGGTTCACCTCTTAGTGGGTGGTGAACCAAAAGACACAGCCAAGCCGAAGATTGGGAGAAGGAAGGATGTATTGCTTGCAGCGAGTAAGGAGAACACCGAGGATTTTTCCCAAAGCAGTGTCTCTCCAAGGAGTAAAATTGGGGAAGTTTTAAGCTAAGGGTACATGCTTAAAGGGCCTTGAGCAGAGGAGAATTCAAATTGGGGCAAAGGTTGCCAGAGTCCAAGCTTTAGTGGACTGAAGTCATGAGGGCCAGATTATTATGTATATCCCTTAGGAGGAGCTAAGACTCTGTTTATCACGGAACTATTGTTTCTTGACTGCTTTTCCTTTGTTCCTGCATTCCCTTACTTCCCTTAAGATCATTACTGAGAGCTCTTCAAGGGCAGACATTGTGGCCAGGCTTACATCACAAAATGGCTTAGGACACCATTGGCTTCTCTTCTGTCAAGAAAGTCATGCCTGGCTCTCTTTCTTCAGGGAGCCCTACCCTACTTGCTTACAAAATTTAGAAAAAAATCACATTCAGAGGGCTCTTCTAGACTACAGGGCTTGGTGGAAAATGCTGGAACCCAAACAGGTGCATGAATGTGACTTGGGGGCCCATCTCCCACGATCAGCTATCAATGCACAAAGTTCTTCTCTTATCCCTCTTTGCCCTCATCTCCTCTTGCCTTATTTTCCCCTCTCCTCCATGACGTCAACATCTTTGGTCACCCTTTGTTGCTTTAACTCCGTGGGCCAAATATGGGGAGGAATGTACTGAGGTGAGGGTAGTGCAGCCCCTTTATTCATATTGGGTAGGTAGCATTGTGGAAAATAAGGGTAATACCAGAAGCAAGAATGTCTCACGCTACTGAGAGCTTAGTATATGTCAGGCATTGTTTCATCTGCTCTACATGTTTCATCGCAGTTAATCCTCTCAACAAACCGGACCGGTGAGGTAAGTAATAGCATGGAGGTGGACCTTGAGAACTCAGGTTGAGGAACATGCCTAAAGGCCCCACAGCTAGCTACTGAGTAGCACGTGCAGGATTTGAACCTGGGATGTCTGACAGCACAGGTAGAACTACAGTCTGCCTAAGCAGAGGAAGCACTCAGTGAGCTGTTAGCAGTGTACGGTGATTATTTTGTTTGTTTGTTTGTTTGCGGTACGCGGGCCTCTCGCTGCTGCGGCCTCTCCCGTTGCGGAGCACAGGCTCCGGACGCGCAGGCCCAGCGGCCACGGCTCACGGGCCCAGCCGCTCCACGGCACGTGGGATCTTCCCGGACCGGGGCGCGAACCCGCGTCCCCTGCATCGGCAGGCGGACTCTCAACCACTGCGCCACCAGGGAAGCCCTATGGTGATTATTATTCAGACATTTCTCTCCCATGTATTGAGCATTACTGCATATTGGGCTGTGTTTGATCCTTTCATCTTGTCAACTGAAAAGAATATGCACAACGTAAGCGTTATGAGTTAAGTTTTATTGGGGGCATGATGAGGGCTATAGCCCGGGAGACAGCATCTCAGGTAGCTCTAAGGAACTGCCCCGAACAGGCAGGCGGTGGGGAAGTCAGGACATATGTGATTTTGTGAAGGGCGAGACGTGCAACGAAGCACACATTTTTGCAGAATGTTGCTACTAGTTTCCTGATGGTAACTGCTAGTCACAAGGAGCAGATGTCTCCGATAATGATTTTAGTGCTTTTCTAGATATGAGGAGATGCAAGAATTTGGGCTCATAAAATCTTCTGAAAATATCTAACTACCTAAAGACCTGTTCTGCCAGTTTTTCCCAGAGCACGGAGTGCCTCATGCCTGATCTCCACCCTGAGCTCCTTTCAGGGTGTGTTGAAGGTCAGTGACTGCAGCAGCTAGTGACTTAATCCTTGTAGAGGCAGATGGCAAGTGCCAACTTTTAGCTGGCAACCTCAGTTGATTTTCACAATAACCCATGGGATTATGGTTTCCATTTTACAGTCAAGGGAACTGAATCTCAAAGGCATTCTGTAACTTGCCCAGGATTACTCAGCTAGTAAGAAGGAGAGCCCCTGGGCACTCCAGGTAGCCCCAACGCCCCTTTCATTCCTCTTCAAAATTTTCTTTGGAGGACATATTGAACTTTTCCTCATTAGGCTTAGGAATCTAATGAGGTCACATTGATGGTAATAACTCGGATGTCAATGGCTGGCTTTCCCACCTGCATGAGCCTGGCTCACACACTTCTTCTCTTGCTGGGAGCTGCTCCTGCACTGTGGCGGCACCGCTGCCCCCATGGGATTCCCTCCCCCATGGGGCATATTGTCCAGTGGTCTGTGGCAAACGGGGAAGACGCAGGACTCGCATCAGCCTTAAATCAAGCAGTGCTGCTTGTGCCCTGGTGCCCTGACGTCTAGAGCTGTAGTTTTAGTGTTTTCCTAAAAATGTAAGAAAAGCTCTTTTGCTTTTCATTTACAGCCCATCTGCTGTCTGACTCAACTAGGAGCGCATGTGGACCAGGGTAGGATTCAGGACCACATGACAGGTGCCACTCTGTATTCAGAATCATCCTCCTATCCACCAACTAAGAGCCACCAACTAAGATGCAGGTTTGTACTCAAGAGCCCCTAATTCTTTTTTCAGAAAATTCCTTTCCCCCAAACTATATGGCCTGGGTGGAGAGTAATACCTGCCTCCTACTAGTGAGGATGAGGGGCCAGAGCCTCCTCTCCTGCAGCCAGGGAGTGAGCACGTGACCTCATTTGACCAATCAATGTTCTCCTCTGAAACTTTGAATCTGAGTGAGTGATACAAAGACAATAGGGGTATGGAGTCATTAGCTGAGTCTGTCCCAGTAGAAATGCTGCCTGCTGACAGGACAGCTCCTGCTGTGAGTCCTGAGGCCTGGTCCTCACACTGCCCTTAATGTCTGCAGTTTTCAAGCCTCTAGTTGATTCTCTGAGCTATATCCTTTCAATAAATGACCTTTCATGTAAAATAATCAGGGTGCATTTCCGTTGCACACCATTAACAAACCAGACTGAAATGCACATGGATTTACAATGTAACTGTAGCAAACAACATTTCTGTGGCCCTCTTTTCTCTTCTTTTCATTCCTCTCCCTCTTAGCTTCTCCTCTGTTCCCAAGTCCTCATGGGTCGGGTGCTGCCTTCACTGCAAAGACCCCGTCATGGGGCTGATTTTACTAAGTTTCCCTCTCTAGAACCGAGAGCTCTGGGTTTCCTTCTCCACTTCTTACCACAATCCACATGACAACATATTTTGTGTTTTCTTCAGCAAGGCCTGCTGTCCAGCAGGTCTTCATGGCTGTAAAGGGATACCATACAACCATACATTTTAAATCATAGACTATTCCTGAAACAAAGCCTTATAGGAACAATATGTGTATGAGATAAAAGAGCAGTTGCTCTGGTCCACACTGAGCTCCAAAACCAGTGTTATAGGCCAAGCTACGAATACTCCTAGCTTCCCAAGAATATTCACAGCTGATGGTGGCTCTGAATAGGCAGTAGAAAGAGTATTTGACTGAGCAATCTCCTCCCATCTCTGCCACCATCCCACTGTGTAGTTTTTGTTTGTTTTTGTGGTACGTGGGCTTCTCACTGCCGTGGCCTCTCCCGTTGCAACGGAGCACAGGCTCTGGACGCGGGCTCAGCGGCCATGGCTCACGGGCCCAGCCGCTCCGCGGCATGTGGGATCTTCCCGGACCGGGGCACGAACCCGCGTCCCCTGCATCGGCAGGCGGACTTTCAACCACTGCGCCACCAGGGAAGCCCCCACTGCGTAGTTTTAAACAAATCACTGAACGCTTTTGGGTTTCACTTTTTGAGTTTGGAAAAATAAGGGCATTATATTTTCTTTAAGTTTCTTTGGGTACTACGATTTGAGTGTTACGTCTTCCATTGGTCTTTGCATTTTCATAGAAGACTTTTGAAAATTTCAAACTCTTGAGTTCCAAACAAATACATCATCACTATCCAGAAGTCAAGCTTTATGACAGGCTAGGAGGAGAAATAGTTTGGGTTTGCTTGGTTGGAGGTGAGAGAGAAGGGAAGGAGAAGAAAGGAGAGGTACCTCAAATTTTACTGTTCAGGCTTCCTGGCAATTACAACTCCACAACCAATTCGTTCTCTCGTTAGACTAAGAAAGCTGAGAGCCTAACCCCCATACTAGCATGGTAGGAAGGGGCTCCCTGGTGTCCTTCCGTATTTGGCCCAAGCGCAAGACAGCCGCTTTCCTGCTTTCCTGGTATTACCGACCAGGGTTCTTGGCCTCCTTAATCAATAGAAATTGACAAGGAGCCAGACAAGAAATTCTGGCAAGGCTTTATTGGGGCTCCTGCTGCAGCAGTGGAGGAGTGAGAACAAGCGACAAGTTCCCTTGCTCCCTCCCTGGCGCAGGGGCGTGGGGGGTGGCGGGGAGGATAGGGGTGTGTCCAGGGTCGGCCGGAGGGGTGTCTTAGGTTGTTTGCCCACCCCTTTGGTGGTGGTGTGTGCACAGGGCATGCACAGTACCCTGCTTTTGCTCCTGGCTCTTCAGAAGTGGCAGTTAGGTTTTTGGTCTTTTTGTATCTTGTTGTTCATAATTTTGCCCCAGCTGGGCAAGCACACAGTTATTTTTAGTCCCTTATAGTTTCTTTGTATTTTGTTCGGGGAGATGGTTGTCCAGGTACAAGCACTGCAGCAAAGGGTCCCAGGCCCCAGGTCCCAGCCTGTCTCACTGGTACTTGGGTAGCATTACCAATCACCACTCAAATGCAGCAATATCAACTCACCTTGGAGTCCTTTGGTTCCAAACACAGTAAGTGGAAAAAAACCACCAAAAAACGAAACAAAAAAACCCACAGTAAGTGGATCCACATTTTCTCCTTGAGGAAACAAAAACCCCTGCTTGCCACCCTGCATGGAGCAGGATGGTTTCTTTCCATATGGGTGCATGTCTCTGTATTTCTGTTGGGGATGTATTTATATTATTACCTCAGTTACGACTCATACCAATGAATGTTCGCTACGATTACACCAGCAGTAGTTACTATATCATCTTCACCATTTACCCTAAAGATACAATGCTTGTTAAGTACTTTAAAATTTGTACCATTTACTTTCAACATTTATATCAAAGGAATGTACTTTTATCTTCTTTGTAGATGAGGAAACCAAGCAATGAGAGTATCAGTAAGTTTCCCAAAGTCCCACAGACTCTAGGAGGCAGAGTTGGTTTATGAACCAGTGCACATCTGTCTTAAAGCTCTTATTGTTGACAAACACCTTGAAGGAAAAGGAGATTTTCCAGAGCTTGGGCAGATCCCCTCAGGAATTGGAGGCAGACAAGCACCTCTTCATCTCTATTCATTCAGACTCAGGGCTCTCTAAAAGCAGGAAGTGGAAGGTGCGAGGGTTTGCCATATTGCAGTTCGTAAGTTAGAAATCAGCAATCAACCCCTTTTCACATAGGGCACTATACTAAACACTGGCATGGTCCCTGCAATTTGGTTATGCAAAGAAAACCGGAAATAAGCATATTTTCACTGTGGTTTCAGCCTGAGGAGGGTTGGCATCTACTGGCAGGCGGGCTAGATTTTCTTGTCAATGCCGTGTTGACTATCCTGGTCACACAAGCACAGGGAGGGGGATGAGTCAGAGTTAACTGACTGCTAAATTAGGAAAATGTAATCTAGTTGTTTCTTTTAAATTAGGTCTCCCCCAAAGCATTTTAAAGCTTTTTTTCCTCAGCAATCATAGTCACAACCTAAACAGCTAATACATTCTCAATTTGGGCTAATCTAGCTTTCTATTATAAGTAAATAAATCACCATTTTGTAGCATTCCTTTCCTATGTGAGGGCAGGATTTTGAATATACAACTTTTCGTCTACAAACGCCAAAACCCTGTAGACTTCCTGACTTTGCTTTTCTCATGCCCACCCCTCACTACTTACCTGCAGAGCCATCAAACTACAATGCATTACTTTGCATGTTATATTGCTCGCAAACAACACTGCAGTGCTTTTTTTTTTTTAACATCTTTATTGGGGTATAATTGCTTTACAATGTTGTGTCAATTTCTGCTGTATAACAAAGTGGATCAGCCATACGTATACATATATCCTTATATCTCCTCCCTCTTGCGTCTCCCTCCCTCCCACCCTCCCTATCCCACCCCTCTAGGTGGTCACAAAGCACCGAGCGGATCTCCCTGTGCTATGCGGCTGCTTCCCACTAGCTATCGATTTCACAAAGCACAGAGGTGATCTCCCTGTGCTATGCGGCTGCTTCCCTCTAGCTATCTAATTTACATTTGGTAGTGTATATATGTCCATGCCACTCTCTCACTTCGTCACAGCTTACCCTTCCCCCTCCCCATGTCCTCAAGTCCATGCTCCAGTAGGTCTGTGTCTTTCTTCCCGTCTTACCCCTAGGTTCTTCATTTCTTAACCAATAAGAATCACAGATCAGCAGCTCTGCAAGGAATCTAGGGGGTCACTCGATGTGACTTCCTCACTTTATAGATAAAACTGAGACCCAGCAAGGTTTAAGCAATTTGATGAACCTAATGCCCCATTAAAGCCCCTTTCTCCCTGTTGCCCACCTGCACTCCTGGAAAGCAACGCCACTCAGGAAACCCTGGTTTGAATGAGTGAAGTGTATGATGGTAAAAACCATCAATCAGTCAATCAAACAAAACAGCAGGTCCACGCACCACGCCAGAGCATCCATCCCTCAGGAGGGGTACCAGGGTAAAGTCACCGGCCGGAAGCTCTTCCATAGAAAGTGGTTCAGTTTACTCTCTTGACCTGCACCCATTTGCTTAATTTCCTTTAAAAATTTGCTGACTTGAATCAGAACCTGCTTTCTTGTTTTACCCAGACTTAGCAACGAGGTCCAAGAGATCTGGATTTATTCAAGCATAGACACAAGATGGCCTGTTCCGAGCTTCATTTTCAGGGGCGTGCTGCCGCTCTTTGGAAACCTCTGACTGGTGTTTCTCCAAAGGAACAGAGCTGTGCAGAGCACATAGCGCCAAATAATTGTTGTCAGTGACGGTATTGGCCGGGATAAAGGGAGATAAATGGGAGGAGAAAGAAAGGGCGGGGGTCAGGTAATTCAGGATTGAAAAGGTGGATGAGAGAAGAAATCAGCTGAGGCGTGGGTGGCCAGGCATAAGAGATGAGCCCAGGAATTATGTAGGAGGACATGGAAGAGGTGATGCTAATGGAAAAAAAATGTATGCGTGTGTGTATTAAATGAGAGGGAGATAGAGCAAATTTTCCATTAAATTCTAAGCAATGGACTAGACTACACAAAGCCATCTTAAAGTCAATGGCATGGTTGATACTCTGTGGTGAGAAGAAAGTCCATGAATTTAGTGCCACATGCACAGCTTTGCAAGCCCTGCCTTGTGAAGTAAGCCACGTTTCAGTTTTAGAGAGAATGTTCACATCAAGGGGCCTCATATTTTAACATTCCTGGGTGCAATAAAAAAAGAAGGGCACTTTGGTGAGTGTTGACACATTTACCAGACAGTACAACAGATTTCAGGACATGAGGCTCTAATACTTGGCTCTACTGCTGTGGAACAGCAGGTCTGATTATAGAGCGTCCTCAATAAGCCCCTTCCAAGATGTGATTCCGGGGGAAAGAATAACAAGCCCGGTGACTGGGATTGCAACCCAAATTGGCTCTGAGGGTCCTTTAACGAAAAGATTTCCACATCTCCTCTACCCTCCTTCACCTGCCCCCCCTCCCCCAATATTCTGGCCATGTTAGATTGGGTGTGAATTCCAGAAATTGCACACAAGAAAAAACTGTAATTCTTAGGGTCAAAATGCAGAAGGGAGAAGGGGGGGGAAAGAAGGTATGAGTGGCTACAGACCCTTGGGATTCACAGCTATCTTGCTCCTTGGTGCGTAGAAGCTTCTTTCTGGCAGATGCTCCCTTGAGAGGGGAAATAGAATACAGATTTGCAGCAGGTTAGGGTCCAGGAGGCTTTGATGGGTGCTCTAGGATCTGGGGAAAGATGGTATCAGCTGTGTTTCCAAGCTGTGCTTCTGTCTTGCAAGTGCGGCGGGTGGAGTTTTTATGGACAAATATTTTCAGTTTCTTCCTTCCCAGGCCCTCAACTTATCCGTGGATTTCTGCTCCTTCCTTCTCACCTACTAAATGAGAATCCAGCTGGGTTCCTGGATGGTTTATGAAGAAAACTTGGGAGAACGGAAGAGGGTAGACTAGATAAAAAAGGGGTCAGAGAATTGAGGGCGGAAATGGAAAGGCTGGTAGTAAGGGAGCAGGATGGGGCAAATTTCTTAGCATGGCAATGCAGAGCTACACAAGAAGAAGAGGGGAGAGAAGGTGGGGTGGGCTGTGCTGGAGAGGGAATTCTGGATTTTGCAGGCTCTGCAGGAGTGGCCAAAACCTGCGGATGGGGAAGAAGGGGCTTGGGGCTTCTCAATTAGAACGAATGAGAGAGATGAAAATAAAGATTCAAATCCTCTTAAATTGCTACTTGGCAGCTGGACTGGTCCTTTGAATAGAGAGATGAGACCACAGGAGATCTGTCTATATTTGGGTTACACAATAAATGTAGAGACTTGAATACCCTCTGGTATAAATTCTCTTTGTTCTAAGAAAGAAACCCAAATGATTCAAAGATCATTGAATGAAATAAAGATTGATGAGAAGCCAATAGCTCTGAGAAGCTAAACTCTCCTGTGAGACATTGGCAACTTGTTCTGTATGATTTAGGCTGAGATGCTTAAAGGGGTTGTCTCTGCAGCAGCCCTGTTTTTCTGCGGTTCAATCAGATGGAGCTGTATCTCTGCAAATCACGTTTCTTTCAGAGAAATTGCCCCTCCCCCTCTATGACCATGAGTTGAAACCTATCCACAGTTGTAGAAGCAGCCAATATCCTGGGAAGTTCAAAAGCTAAGAGAACTCTTAAAAGGACTTGAGATCAATTGCTTTAGGAAGATTACATTCCAGAGGCATTCATTCATTCAACCAGCTATTTCCTCCTTGCTTTCCAAATGAAATTTCCGGGAAATTGAAGGTATTGTTATAAACTAGGTGAGAGTTTCACTTAGTCCATTTACCATGACCATAGTTACAAAGGGCTCTGCTCATTTTAAGGTATCCATTTTGTTTCTTGTTTTGGAAAATGGATGTTTTCTCATCTAAGAAAATAAAGACAGCCCCTCAGAAAGTAACCCTCTAATTACTGCTTTCAATCTTTCAAAAGGTTACAGTGTGGTCATCTGAGCCCCTGTTCTGGTGAAATCATCACTTCTTCAAAGATTATTTCTAGCTGTTACCTCATCCATTGTGTGATCAAAGGGATGGCTCCTGGGGTACTTGTTTAAAATGGGGTGTAGGAAGAGGGAACCACAACAGCCCCAGATCATGGACCCTTTACAAGGCCACAGTATAACAGAATTGCCTGAGTGTAACTGAAAATTCCTGTTTATGTATGAGGTAACATTTCTTAAACCTTGGCCTTAAAAACAGTCTGGGACATTAAATCTCTCAAACGTCCCACTGTCTCCTTCCTTAATGAACTCTGAGAAACAGCTACCAAAGCAAAGCAAAGCAAAGCAAAGCAAACCAAAAACTGCTTTGAATTCCCTTCTGTTTCAAAACTTCCAAGTCAGAGGAAATTGTTTAAAATGATTTACCCCAACATAAATAAGTGAGACGAGAGGGAAGGAAGAAAAACTTGCCAGTTCATTAGATCACTTTTTCTCTACTAACTGCCTGCTTTTGCTTATCTGACAAATTAGAAATATATTATTTCCTCACAGTATTTCAGACCTACTTGTAGCAATGTCTTGAAAGAGGAAAAAGAGTCCTGTTTGCTTCTATACACAGGCCTCTTGGACTTTGGTTCCCTGAGTATGATTCTGGGTTTGGAAGCTTTCCAAGAGACAGAAAATTGGCAGGTTCCTCATCATTGATTCCTCGCTGGCTCTTCGGGGAGAAAAGGCGTTCTGCTCAGGACTTGGCCGTGTTCTTAGCTTGGCGCCCCAGCTAGTGACTCAAAGTTCAAGGAACTTGACAGACAGAGGCTGCTTGTCTGGCGAGAGATGTGAACTGGCCAGGCTGAGTCTGCCATTTCACGCTGGAACCTTCTGTCCCCTTCCAGGGAAGCTTGTTTCCAACTAGGCTCACAATGCTCTGTTCTATGGGAGAAGACCTTTGCCCATCATGGGTGGCATTGGCCCTGCATTGGGCGAGGCCTGGATCCCTCTGGTATCCTAATCCATACAGACTCATACTGCACCACAGGAATAGTGGTACTGTGGGGTGTGTGTGTGTGTGTGTGTGTGTGTGTGTGTGTGTGTTTTATCCAAACAGTTAAAAAAAAAAAAAAGACAGAAGACTTAGACACATTTCCAGGAAACAGACTGTGTTAGTCTAGACTAGTAAAATCCAGCCAATTTAATTTCTGAACTTGTGATCATTATTTTTCTTTTTTTTTTTAAGCATCTTTATTGGAGTATAATTGCTTTACAATGGTGTGTTAGTTTCTGCTTTATAACAAAGTGAATCAGTTATACATATACATATGTCCCCATATCTCTTCCCTCTTGCGTCTCCCTCCTTCCCACCCTCCCTGTCCTACCCCTCTATGTGGTCACAAAGCACCGAGCTGATCTCCCTGTGCTATGCGGCTGCTTCCCACTAGCTATCTATTTTATGTTTGGTGGTGTATATATGTCCATGCCATGTGACCATTATTTCCGTATTTATTTTGTATTTAACCCTCTTAAAATGAGTTAAAAAGTGAGAAAAACTATGTGCACTCAGCTTTCAAATGACCAACCAATTTCAACTGCTATACTGGCATCAAGAGATTTAAAATTCCAAGGATTAGATTTATATATTATATCTATGAAAAGGAACTTTTGCGTGAATCTTTTAAAAGCCTACTTTTTTTTTTAAATAGCAAAAGCAACACATGTCATTGTTGAAACTTTAGAAAAAAATAAGCAAAAAGAAGAAAATTAAAATCATGTATTCTCACTATCTAGATATAAGATTACACTGTTAGGTAAGAATCGACTTTGAGTTAGGTAGAACAAAATTCAAACTGCAGGTTTAGCGGTATAATTCAGAGCAATGTATGCTCTGAATGTAGTATGATTCATCTACCTTAGCATTAATTTTCTCCCTGTAAAGTGAGACACCTGTGTTATAGAAGTGTTGGAAGGCTGTGGCAAAGTTTTGGGGTACAAAATAATCGCTGATTGATAATATCTGTATTTTATCCCCTAAACTACTGATAATAGCTCGTTATTAATTTGGTACCACCTATAGTTTCAGAACATGAGCTCCTTTATATGTCTCATGCTCCTTTCCTATATTGCTATGACATGAATTATGGCTCCAGTATTCTGGTTATTGTGTCTATTACTTATACTTATCTGGGAAAAGAGGTATACAGAGCCATATTTTGTAGTGAGCAAATCTAATTTCATCATTCCATTATTTTTGGCAGTAAATGAGTTTGAGGCAAGTCTGAGACCAACTTGGTTTTCTTCTTTATAGGTGATTTATTTTGCCTGGTAGATGCCTGAAGATTTTCTTCAAGTTCGGTGGTGTACTTAGAATAAACTTTGATATTGATATTCTAATTTAAATGTTTCCAGAACATGGTATTCACTTTTCATCTATAGTTTCAGTAATATCTTAAAATTCAGACAATTCTCTTGTATTATATCTTTGAATATATCTCCTATTTTGAGGTTTTTTGACTCAGATGTATCAATTATTCTTATATTGGATTATGTTTATCTACCATATATATTGTCTTCTGTATAATTGTTTTGTTTTTTTCATTTGCATTCACTGGGGCGGTAATTTAATTTTCAGCAGTTTTTATTCTGTTTTAATTTTTTTAGCTCTAAAATGTTGCTGTTTTGTCTTTCAACTTGTTTACTTCATCTAGAAACTGTCTTTTTAAAAATCTTATTGCCTTTCTTACTGATTTGATGTTTTTATTTGGTTGTGCTATAGTGAGAGGGGAGTTGAGTAATATGCTTCTGTAGCTTGACTTAAATTTTTATCTAGGTTAGACTTTTTGTCTTTTGCACTCTATGATGTCTTTTTCTCCCTTTATTTTCTTCTGCTTAATGTTTTTTTAAGTCAAAATTTTTATTTTATTGTATAGTTATTTTACTGTATTCTTTTATGTATTTTTAATTAACCTTTTTATTTTGAGATAATTGTAGATGCACATGCAGTTGTAAGAAATAATACAAAGAAATTTAAGGTATTCTTTGTCAGTTTCCCTCAGAAAACATCTTGTAAAAACTGTAGTACAATATCACAACTAGGGTATTGACATTACTACAACCGATTTTATTCCAATTTCCCCAGTTCTACTTGTCTAGGCATACCTCAAAACTATTTTGGGTTTGGTTCCAGACCACTGCAACAAAGTGAATATTGCAATGAAGCAAGTCACATGAATTTTTTGGTTTCTCAGTGTATATAAAAGTTGTTTATATCATACTGTAGTCTATTAAGTGTGCAATACCATTATGTCTAATAAAACAATGTACATACCTCAATTTAAAAATACTTTCTTGCTAAAAACTGTTAACCAACATCTGAGCCTTCAGAGCTGATGTAGGGTCTTGCCTTGATGCTGATGGCTGCTGACTAATCAGGGTGGTGGTTGCTGATGGTTGGGGTGGCTGTAGCAACTTCTTAAAACAAGACCATAATGAAGTTTTCTGCATTGGTTTGATTTCATAGACGATTTCTCTGTAGCATACAATGCTGTTTGATAGCATCTTACCCACAGTATACCTTCTTTCAAAATAGAAGTCAATCCTCTGAAACCCTGACACTACTTTATCAACTAAGTTTATGTAATATTCTCAATCCTTTATTGACATTTCAATAATCTTCACAGCATTTTCACCAGGAGTAGAGTGGTATTTCATTGTGGTTTTAATTTGCATTTCTCTGATGGTTAATGATGTTGAGCACGTTTTTATGTGCTTTTTGGCCATTCATATGTCTTCTTTGCCCAAATGTCTATTCAAATTTTTGCTCATTTTTAAATTGGGTTATTTTCTTATTATTGAGTTGTGAGTTCTTTATATATTCTAAACACAAGTCTCTTGTAGGATACATGATTTAAAAATAATTTCTCCAATTTTGTGAGTTGTTTTTTCACTCTCTCGATGGTGTTCTTTGAAGCATAAAAGTTTTTAATTTTGATGAAGTCCAATTTATCAGTTTTTTGTTTTGTTGCTTGTGCTTTTGTCATTTCTAAGAAATCACCATCTAATCCAAAGTCATGAAGATTTACGCCTGTGTTTTCTTCTAAGAGTTCCTGAGTTAATTTTTGTGTATGGTGTAAGTTAAGGGTCCAATTTCATTCTTTTGTATGTGAATATTCAGTTGTTCCAGCATCATTTGTTGAAATGACTATTCTTTCCCTGTTGCACTGCCTTGGTATCCTTGACAAAAATCAATTGACCACAAATATGAAGGTGTTTTTTTCACCCCTGAACTCTCAGTTTTGTTCCATTGAGCTATATGTCTATTCTCATGGTAGTTGCTGATGCCTCTTCCCTGGGCCCATGTGCGTCCTGTTCCTCTCCCCAGCCACCCCAATTCACCCACATACATGACTACTTTTAGATGTCATAATTTCCCTTAGAGTCTCACTTCTGCTTCTTCTCAGGGCCTTAGATATTCTATTGTACTCTTCTGCCTGTAATCTCTTGGGCTGCAGTCCTCCTGCAGCTCTCCCGGTGACCGCTGCTTTCAGCCGCCTCCAGTTTGATATCCCAATTACAATACGATTCCTAGCAGCCCTCTGTGTCAGGCAAGACTGAAACCAATCACTTTGGTAACCCCCAGACAAGCCTGAAGGGTGCAAACAAGTTCCACTTTTTTTCATTCCATCCTGAGAAGGGAACTGGGAATTCGGTGGCTTCCTCCTTATTTCATCACGCTGGGATGGAGATGGGGCAAGGGTGAACAAAAACACCGAAATTTCCTACCATTCTGACTGTGGCTTCTTCTTGTTTAGGGACTTGCCTTGTTGGTGTAGATCCCAACTGATGTCTACAGTTCCCACAAAAGTGCTTTGATGTGTGTGTTGTTTACCTGGTGTCTCTATGGGAGAACAGTGCCTGTAGCTTCCTAGTCTGCCATCTTGCTGATGTCACTGCCCTGTTCTGCCATTTTTAAGTCTCTCACAGCCAAGTGTGTTTCCTGGGCTCCAGCAGCAGTGTTTCTCATCCTTGGCTGCACAACAGTTTTAAGAAAAATCCCAATGTCCAAGCCACACCCCAGACCAATTCAATCAGAACCTACAGAGGTTGGATGTGGTCATCAGGATTTTTTTCTTTTTTGAGACTTTTTTCTTAAGGTGGTGAAATAAAGATAGATAAAATTTACCATTTTATCCATTACCCAGGGTCAAGTTCATTAATAATTCACTTAAGTACATTCATGAGTTGAGCAAGCATCAACACCATCCATATCCAGAACTCTATCATCGCAAACAGAAACTTTGTTTCCATTGAACACTAAGTCTTCCTTCCATTTTCCTCTCCAACCTGGTAACTGCTATTCTTTCTGTGTCTAAGAATTTGCCAATTCGAGGTACCTCACAGAAGTGGAATCATACATTTGTCCTTTCATGTCTGCCTTATTCACTTAGCATAAGGTCTTCAAGTTTCATCCATGTTGTAATATATCAGAATTTCCTTACTTTTTAAGGGTGAACAATATTCCATTGTATGTATTGATATATACCACACTGTCTGTTGGTGGACACTTGGGTTGTTTTTACCTTTTGGCCATTGTGAATATACTGCTATGAACATTGGTGTATAAATATGTGTTCAAGTCTTTGCTCTCAATTCTTTTGTGTATATATCCATAAGTGGAATTGGTGGATCATATGGTAATTCAATGTTTAATATTTTGAGGCCCCTACATCAATATGCCTTAAAGTTCCCCACATGACTCCAGGGTGCAGCCCAGTTGTCTTTCAGTGCCATAGAGCCTTATCTGATTATTTCAGCTAAATGAAACCTCTTCCACTTCTGAGCTCAGTTAACATTTTAATGAACTTTTGTTATGACACCTGTTTATTTCTACGTTGTTATTTATATTGTTATACATATTATTTGTGCTAGATGCTGAGTATACAGGAACAAGCACAAGCCCCCAAAACTAACTGCTTTCATGAAGCTTGCAGTTAAGTGGAAGAGACAGATATTAATTACACAATTATATAAATGTATGATTACAAACTGAATTATCTGCTATGAAAGAAAGAAACATGGTTCTATTGAAGGCAAATTAAAAAATAAACTGACCTAGACTGGAGGTGGGGGACAGGAAGTCTTCCTTAAGGAATAAATACTGGGGTTTAATTCTAAAAGATGAGGAGTTATGTAAGCATTTAGTGAGAAGGAAGATCATTCCAGATAAAATGAACACAGGTTTGATGGATGAAAAGGAGTTCAGTTTGTCTACAATATGGGAAACAAGGGGCCAGTGTTACACGATAAAATTGGCCATTTGCAAGGGATGGACCATCCAAGACCTTGCAGGTATTTTAATGATTTTGATCTTTACGTAAGAGCAATAGGGAGCCATTAAAGGATTTTAAGCAGTGGGTTGACAAACTTGGATTGGCATTTAGAAAAGATCATTCTGCTGGTCTGTGGAGAAGGGATTGGATGGAGTTAGAGTTGTTGTGGGGAAACCAGGTGATCACAGTGGTCCAGGTGAGAGAGAGACTGATTCCTTTGGACTAGGGAGGCAGCAGTGGTGATGGAGAAGTGTCAGAGTTGAGAAATACTTAAGATGGATGATCCTTGACGATGGATTGGATATAAGCAGCCAGGTGAGGGCACTGTCAAGGATGATGTCTACTTTTCAGACTTTCCCAAAGCTTTGAGATTGTAACTATGCTTGATTAAACTTTGCATATCTCCTGAGTAGCCTGCACAAAACATATGTTCACTGAATAATAATCTTCAAATGAATGAATGAGTCAATTAACTAACCATTATATTATATTGGGCACAGTCATATTAAGCAAACTAATAGAATCCTCTGGATTCTTTTTTCCTACGTATGGATATTTGCATGATTATCTCAACTGAATTAAATTCAGAATTTTTCTCATTCTGCTACAGCTAGCCTTGTGCTAGGCACTGGAAATACATATATAAGTAATATATTGTCTGCCTATGGGTAGTTATAAATACAGTGGAAAAAAAGACATACAAAGAAATAATTACAGCAAAATATAATTGTAGTAATACATGCACCCTTTAATAGCAGAAGGAGTACAGAGGAGGCAGTGATGGATTTTTTTTTTCCCTAAGAGAGCTAGGAAGCTTCCCAAGGCGGAAGTGGAAGTGCAATATATTCCAACCTGTGTTTTTTTTTTTTTTTAATGTACTTGGATATTTTGGGGAGTGGCAAGCTTATTGTGGTTAGAGCATGGGATACCAGGCAGACAATATTACCAGGGTGGGAAAGGAGGTGAGAAAGAGGAAGGAATAGGGATATTTGATCAGAAGCCTCATCATCATGACAGCATGAAGACTGGGAAGAGTGAGGAGGCCAAAGCAGATTCCATGGTACATTGGCCCTAAGATATGATTGTAAATCAAAGAATTTCATGGTCAAATAACTTTGGTAAACACTGATAATTACATCTTGGAGATTTTTAGGCACATTGGTATATCAAAGGCTCTGCAGGATAGAAATTGGTTTAACTTTGTTCGATACAGTATTTCTCAGACTTATTTGACTGATAAAACCCCTCTTCGCCCATGTAACATCACAAATATTGACATCCTGCAGGAGATGGCCGTTTGGAAACTGCCATATTGGGTTATAGATCAAAGATGGTTTATATGGCTTTGCTGTCATTGGGGTCAAGGTGTAGAGTGTGTTTTTGCTACTAACGAGTATGTATGGTGTGGCAATAAATCTTTTAAATGGAACACTGAGCTGAGCAGGACACGATAGAGAGCAGGGTTCAACTGTCTGCTAGCAGGAGGCAAAAGGAGAGAGCCACCAATTGAACGTTTACTAAAACACCCAAAATGCCACTTCAAGAGTAGAAAAGACAGGGCGGTTAGACCCCTAAATCCTTGTGACCCTGTAAGTAGTGGATTGTTTTATAAACACTGTGAGACATTGTTAAACTCTCGTAGTGATGGTGTCGTCATTATTACTAACTTGTTTAGTGTTGTTTTGAACTATTACTCCTTTTGAGAGTACTGCCCACAATTCTAACATTTGAAAGGGTTCCATGAATAGAAAAAGTTGAGACTCACTGCTACATCCTTCTCAGTGCCTAAGGGACACCGCAGTGTCTATCCTAATTCTCAGTGGCCAGCCATTGGGTGAGTGGGTGGGTGGGGCTCCTGTCAGATGAGCAGAGAGCTCAGTGGCTAGAGAGCATAAAGCTACTGTTTTCACATGTCCAGGATCTATTTCCCCTTCTGGTAAAACCCCCCGATTTTCCTTTCAGGAACTGTTTCCTGAAATTTATTTTGGGTACTTCGGAGTATAAGAGCCATCTTATCCCTATGTAGTACAGCACATTACTCTCTTCCTCAAGCTTCTATATTACTCTTCTGTTTGTAAATTCTTTTGCTACCCAATGGCCCATGGGTTTCTCCTATGATGATTTTGTCCTAGGGAGCAAAATCTTTTTATTTTTTACAGGATCCTTCCTACAGGTCCTAGACAGTATGTGTCACATCGCTGGGACTAAAAATACAATGAATGAAAGATGACTAGATGGAGCATAAAATACGTCTTCAGTTAGTTAGAGACTTGCTAAACCACTTTACTGCAATTTAAGCAATTATAGGGTACACACCAGAGCCCCCCTAACTCTTATTTTCTCTGAATGTTAATTATAGGTCTTTTCTTTCTGGCTTCTTCAGGACTTACCCATAAGTTCAGATGAGATGGCACCGAGGCAGCTTCAGTATTTTCCAGGAAAAATATAGTATTACCTTTATATTCCACTCACAGAAATTTGCTTTTGCTTTTTCTAGGGTTAAAGTTTTTGGTTTGCAGCCCTTAGTGTGCTTTCAAATATTTTTTATTTGATCTTCCTTTTGAAGCTCATGTAGCTCTTCCAAGTCTAGAGTAAAATAATTCATCCTTCTGTCCCTGGATTTCTTTTAAAACAAATCAGAATAAGAGACATCTTCATTCTCTTGTCCTCTCTGCTTGGAATATGGCTTGGAGCTCATCTAAGAAGATAAGTTTTACCCGAGCAACTTTGGTCCCAAGATATTCATCTTTCTTTTACAGTTGTAATCGGATCTAAACTCACTTTACATTTAAATTCTCACTTGGTTGAGTCAAGTTTATTCAAAATAATATGTACTTTTAGGTGAGCCTCATATATTGTCTCACGACATCAGATACTAACACATTAAAAGAGTAGCAGGAATAGAACTCTACTAATCCATTAGGAAGTGTAAAGTGTAGAAGAAATGTAAATGAGCCCTTGATCCAATAGAATAGCTCTGATTTTCATTGTTGGGAGTGGTAGAAATTGTAGATGGAGGATGTTAGACAAACACAATTTGTTTCAATAAAACTCCCTGGGATTTAGGAAGGGAAGACCATGACTTTATAGATGCCTGGAAATCTTGAAAGGTTTTAGTGCCAGGATGAACATAAAGTAGACACAGTTGTCATCTTGGATTTTTTTTAAAGGTCTCAGAGAAGTTTGCCCTTCTCACATCTGTATTAGGGCACAAGGAAGTACTTAATTCAGACTTGACTGTGTATGCCGGGAAAGAAAAGACTAGTCCCTGACACAGAAGCTTCCCAGACCAAGATTGGATCAAGTAGGATATTAAAAGGATGTACTTTATATGAGAAAGCAGGTCATTTGTGATCCAAAGGAAAATTATAGCATAGCGGGTCCAGTAACACCTCACTGATCTAAAATCACTAAGGAAAAAGGGAAGTTTCACACTGGTAAATTGTCTAGATCATATCCATTTATTCATTCATTAAAAAAATTATTAAATTCCCTGCTATATACCAGGAACTGTCCTATGTGCTAGGAATAGAGTGGTGAAGAGATGGTTCCTACCCTCGTGCAGTTCACTTTCCAGTGGGAGACAGACAATTTATATAAAAGAAATAAATCAGGTTTTTTCTTACTGGCAACAATTCTTATTAAGAATGTGAACAGAGAAATAAGATAGATCATGACTGATGTGGACTGGATGTGGACTCGGTGAGGACCATCTAGGACAGTTAGAGGAAACCTCTCTGTGGAAACTGCATCTGAACCAGGGCTGAATGATGAGAAACAGCCAGTCCTGTGAAGGTGGTAGCAGAACATCCTAGGCACACAGGGCTGAATGATGAGAAACAGCCAGTCCTGTGAAGGTGGAAGCAGAACATTCTAGGCACAAGAACAGCAAGAGCTAAGATTTGAGGTCGAGATTAGAATGAAGGTAAGAGTGGCTAAAGCAGAATAAAAGGAGAAAGAAAACAGGAAATTATCCATTTAAGCTCCAAATTTAGATGGACTGGTTTTCTTTTCTTTCTTTTTTTTTATTTTGGTCAACTTTATTGAAGTATAATTTATGTAAAATAAAATGCATGTAGTTTAAGAATAAAATTCAATCAATTTTGACATATGTATTCACTTTTGCTTACTCCAAGATCTCATAGATTTTTCTCTGAGGAGTTTCTCTTAAACTCCTTTAAGAGTTTTATAGTTTTAGCTCTTACATTTGGGTCTATGATCTACTTTGAGTTAATTTTTGCATTTATTTTAAGATAAAGGTCAATGTACATTTTTTTTTTACCCCAAAGGTATCTAGTTGTTGCATCAGTTGTTGAAAACACTATCCTTTCTCCATTGAATTATCTCGGCACCTCTGTTAAAAAAAATCAACTTATCCTATATGTGTGTCTCTGTTTCCATTCTGAAGCATTGATCTCTTTGTCTCTCCTTTTACTAGTGCCATGCTGTCTTGATTACGTAGCTTCATAGTGAGTCTTGAAATCAGGGAGTATAAATTCTCCAATTTTGCCCTTTTAAAAATAAAGTCATTTGGCTATTTGAGGTTCTTTGATTTGGGGTATGAAGTTAGAATCATTTATCAATTTCTACAGAAAACCTGCTGGGGCTTTGATGCATTAAATCTAGAAATCAATTTGTGGAGACCTTACATCTCAGGGATGTTGAGCCTTCTGATCTATGAACATTGTATATCAATTTATTTGGTTCTTCTTTAATTTCTCTCATCAATGTTTTAAGGTTTTTGGTTTACATGTGTCATGTATTTTGTTAAATTTATTCCTACACATTTCATTTTTTTATGCTACTGTAAATGATCTTTTCTAAAAGTTTATTTTCTATTTTTTTTGTTGCTATATATAGCAATCCTTTTGATTTCAAATATTGATCTAGTACTCTGCAACCTTGCTAAATTTACTTATTTATTGTATTAGGTTTTGTTTGTTTGTTTGAAATGGATTAGAAAATTCATTAGCTGGACATACAGTCTTATATGTTTGCAACCGAGGTTTATGGCAAGAGGCAGGCTGTGATGTTCAGGGTTCAGCACATTTGAGAACATCTGGAAGCTTTATAGAGAGGGCTGGGTGCACATGGAAACAAGAAGCCTCCTGGAAAATTCCTCATCATGAATAGCCAACTGATGAGTCATGTTTGGTTAAAGGATTATGAGTTTTTTGGAATGGAGAAACTGATAAGAGGCAAGATCCTTATTTGCAGCAAAGACTAAAAAAGCTGTTCCACTAAAACCTTTTTTTAAAAAATTAAAGTACAAATGATTTACTATACTATATTAATTTCAGTTGTAGAACATAGTGATTTGATATTTTAATAGATTACACTCCATTTAAAGTTATAAAATATTGGAACTTCCCTGGTGGCACAGTGGTTAAGAATCTGCCTGCTAATGCAGGGGACATGGGTGCCTGTGTGGTCTAGGGCCCATGCTCTGCAACAAGAGAAGCCACGGCAATGAGAAGCCTGCACACAGCAACGAAGAGCAGCCTCCACTCGCTGCAACTAGAGAAAGCCCATGCCATGTGCAGCAATGAAGACCCAACACAGCAAAAAATAAAATAAATAAATAAAGTTCTAAAGTATTGACTATATTCCCTGTGCTGTACATTATGTCCTTGTACCTTATTTATTTTATACCTAGTAGTCTGTACCTCTTAATCCCCTTGCCCTATCTTGCCCCTCCCCCTCCCCCTCTCCCCACTGGTAACCACTAGTTTGTTCTCTGTATCTGTGAGTCTGTTTCTGTTTTATTTTATTTTTTAGATGTCACATGTAAGTGAAAACATACAGTATTTGTCTTTGCCTGAGAAAAGTACAATACCCTCCAGGTCCATCCATGTTGTTACAGATATGTTGTGTGTGTTTGTGTGTGTGTGTGTATGTATATATATATATATATATATATATCTGCTTTATCCATTCATTTCTTGATGGACACTTAGGTTGCTTCCATATCTCGGCTATTATAAATAATGCTGCTATGAACATTGGGATACATATATCTTTTCTAATTAGTGTTTTTGTTTTCTTCAAATATATACCCAGGAGTGGAATTGATGGATCACATGGTAGTTCTATTTTTAGTTTTTTGAGGAACCGCCATACTGTTTTCCATAGCAGCTGTACCAATTTATATCCTCACCAACAGTGTATTAGGGTTCCCTTTCTCCACATCCTTGCCAGCATTTGTCATTTGTAGATGTTTTGTTGATAGCCATTTTGACAGGTATGAGGTGATTCTAGACTTTGTTTTAAATTCTACTTTGTCTGCTATCATTATTGTTTCCCCAACTTTCTCTTCATTTCCATTTGCATGTAATACCTTTTTCCATCTCCTCTCTTTCAATATGTATATGAGTTTAACTCTGAAGTAAGTCTCTTGTAGGCAGTATATAGATGAGTCTTTTTTTTTTTTTATCCAATCAGCCACCCTATGCCTTTGGATTGGCACATTTAGTCTATTGACATTTAAAGTGATTATTGATAGGTATGTACTTATTGCCATTTTGCTACTTGTTTTCTGCTTATTTTAGTAGTTTTTCTCTGTTCATTTCTTCTTCTCGTAGTCTCTTCGCTTGTGGTTTGATGATTTTCTTTAGTGTTATGTTTGTGTTCCTTTCTCTCTAGTTTTTAATGTATCTATTATAGGTTTCTGATTTGTGGTTATCATGGAGTTTATATACGTTGACCTATAACTCTAGCTACTTGTTTTAACCTGATAGTCATTTAAGCTCAAACACATTCTAAAAGATCTACATTTTTTACTCCTCAACCTGCAACATTTTGTGTTTTTGAGGCCGTATTTTACATCTCGCAGGTCTATCTCTTAACTGTTTATTGTAGTAATAGTAGATTTTATAGTATTTGTCTTTTAATCTTTGTACTAGTTTATTTAAGTGATTGATCCACTGCCTTTACTATATATTTGCCTTTACCAGTGGAATCTTTCCCTTTCTATAATTTATTTCTTGTTTTAGCCTTTTCTTTTTCACTTAAAGAAGACCCTTTAACACTTCTTGATTGGTTGGTTTAGTATTGATGAACTCTTTTAGTCTGTGCTTTTTTTGAGAAGCTCTTTATCTCCCCTTCAATTCTGAATGATAATCTTGCTGGCTAGAGTATCCTAGGTTGTAAGTTTTTTCCTTTCAGCACTTTAAATATACCATGTCCCTCCCTTCTGGCCTGCAAAGTTTGTGCTGAAAAATCAGCCTCATGGGAGCTTCCCTTGTATGTGACTCTGTTTTTCCTTGCTGCCTTTAAAATTCTCTCTTTAACTTTTGCCATTTTAATTATGATATGTCTTGGTTTGGGTCTCTTTGGATACATCTTGTTTGGAACTCTCTGTGCTTTCTTGTACCTGGAAAGCTGTTTCCTTCTTCAGGTTAAGGAAGTTTTCAGCTATAATTTCATTAAATATATCTTCTACCTTTTTCTCTCTCTCTTCTCCTTCTGGGACCCCTATAATGTGAATGTTAGTATGCTTGATGTTACCCCAAAGGTCCCTTAAACTATTCTCTTTTAAAAAAATTTGTTTTTCTTTTTGCTCTTCTGATTGGGTGATTTTCATTATTCTGTCATCCAGGTTGCTTATGCATTGTTCTGTATTACTTAATCTGCTGTTAGTTCCTTCTAGTGTATTTTTCATTTCAGTTATTGTATTCTTCATCTCACCTCTTTTTTATACTTTTTAGTTCTTTTCTGAAATTCTCACTGTGTCCATCTATTCTTTTTCCAAGCTCAGTTAGCATTCTTATCCCTATTTCTTTGAGCTCTTCATCAGGTAAATTATTTATCTCTGTTTCATTAGGGTTTTGTTCAAGTGTTCTTTTCTTGTTCTTTCAGTTAAAACACATTCCTCTGTCTTCTCAATTTGTTTACCTTTCTCTGTCTCTAGGAAATTAGGTGAAACGGTTACCTGTCCCATTCTTGAAGGGGTGTCCTTGTGTGGAAGAATCCCTATTCAATCTGTGTGTGCCCAGTGGCGTTGGTGGGAGAGCTGGCTCTGAAGTGAGCACTGGCCGTGCCTTCCCCCGGGATGTGCTGGCGGCCACAGCCTTGGCAGGAGGTAGGGCTGGAGTTAGAAGGGCTAGAGCCTGAGCTGGGTGTGCACCTGGGCTTCTACTAGGCTCAGTGGCAGTCATCACCCTATTGAGGGCAGGGTTGGGGCCCGAGTGGCTGGAGCAGGAGTCCTGAGGGAATTGGGTTTCTCCTGGGTAGGATGGCAGCCTCCTCCTTGGTTGGGGTCATGGCCAGGGCCCAGAGCTTGGGGCTACACTTCTCTTCTGATTTCACATTTTCCTCAGTAAGCATGCCTTGGTTAGAGGCCGGGTCAGGGCCTGACGGGTTGCAGCCACCACTTAGCCACTACTAAGCTGTTTTCGCTCCCTCCCAAGTGTGCTCGCGGACAAGTGTGCTGGCAGTGGTGGGCTCAGCTCTGGAGCTGTTTTGTTCCCTCCTGAGTGTGTGCACAGATGTGCTGCCCCACCCTGGTCAGAGGCAGGGCTGAGCCAAGGTGGCTTATTCCCTCTAAGTGTGTCCGCTCTCATGGGCAACCGCAGCCTCAGCCCTAGTGGGAGCCACACCGGAGCCAGGGGGGCTGGAGCAGGACCCGGTGGGGGAAGAAGGTGCCCTGGGGTAGGCCTAGCAAGTCGGCCAGAGCCCCTGCACTTTTCTATCTACTGCCTCTGTGCTGTGCCTGGGAGCAAACAAGCCTGTGCACATGTTCTTCAAGAGTGGGTCTAGGTTTCTTACAGCCTTCCGGTAGCCCCACCGGTTTTCAGGCCGGCTCAGGGGGCTCATCTTCCCGACGTGGGACCCCAGGGCTGGGATGCCTAATAAGTGGCTTGAATCCCTTGCTCCCTCAGGGAGGTTCCCGAGCCTGTGACATCTCCCTCTTTTTCTGAGTCCCCCACTAGGGATGTGGGTCCCAACCAGACAACTTCTCCCCTTCTACCAGAATCCATGTGAATCTTTCTTTACAGCCTTGGTCTTAGAAGAGCCGTTCTGCTCCAAGCCTATTTCAGTGAGAGTTGTTCTATATACAGGTGTAGTTTTGATATGTTCTGAGGCGAGGTGAGCTTAGTGTTCTCCTGCTCTACCATCTTGATCCTGCCTTACAAAACCTTTTAAGGCAGGTGATCCTTGGTAAACCACTCAGGATAAAAGTTAACCAGAATCTCAACAGACAAAGGGGGGATTTCATTTTTTTCCTGTGGTTGTGGTGTGTGTGTATGTTTGTGTGTATGTGTGTATGAGAGAGAGAGAGAGAGAGAGAGAGAGAGAGAGAGAGAGAGAGAGAGAGAATTTAATGAAAATTTAATGAAATTGTGGACTGAAAACTAATTGAAAACTAAGTAGCTGGCAGAAATTCCACACCTCTATTCTCCCTTTTCCCCACAAACCCTGCAAACCCTGCAAGCCCCCCTCATACCACAAATGCTTAAATGAAGTTTATTTTATTAAAAACTATGGAGAATCTTTGTTTTTGTTGTTGACGTTTGAGTAGTTAAGTGATACGGTTGATTGCAGTGGCATGGGCCAGAACCAAGCAGTGGTCATGAGAATAAAGGAAAAAATTTGGCAGACTTTGGACCTCTGCAGGTCATGGAAAAAGAGGTCAAACTGATGTTATCCATAACCCATGGCCCAGGCTGCTCCAGCGAACATCTGGAATTTACATGTAACCGCAAAGGCTGCATCTTCCTATCTCACCTCCTGTCTTCATAGCTGTGTTGGGAAATGAGCCCATTTGCGATTACAGAGAGGTTTTGTCAGAGTAAGAATTAAGGCAATTTCACAATCCCAGAACCTCACATTTTCTGGTCTCTTCTCTACCTCCTTGGGGAAGAGCTGCTCTGAGAGCCTGCATAGGGGACCTCCCTGTTCTCTCTGGTCATTTTAACTCCACATCCGAGACTATGCCCATATATTTTGTTCATTCATTCATTTATTCACTCATTAATTTAAAAAAATTATTGCGAGCCCGCTATATGCCAGGCATTGTTTTCGGTGCTGGGGACTCGGAGCCAACAAAGCAGACAAAACTATTTATTTTCATGGAGTTAATATGTTAAACCATTTCTTCAACAACCATTTGTACTGATTTCACAGTGTCACTAGGGGAAGGAGAAAATAACCACATATCATACAGGCTGATAAATGCCCCAGTCTGAGGTAAATGTAGGCTACTGTGGAATTACTGAACCTATCTTAGGGAATCAGGGAGGGCTTCCTACCTGATTCAGGTGGTCTCGGCCTTGGGTAGGATGAGCATGGAAGGCAGGTAAACATTTTCCTCCACCCTCCTAGGAGCTCCACCTGGGACTGACATAAGACAGATTAACAGGGGAAATGCATATAAATTTTATTTACATGGAACCACAAGAAAAATGACCCAAAGAAATGACTAGTCTTAAGTGTTCATATGGCAGGTTGAACAAAGAATAGCCATTTTGTCATAGTATACAAGTAACGAAAACATATGAGGGAACTAAAGGAAGATAAGAGTTACTTTAACAAGGTCTGTTTATCAGATTTTTCTAGCCCTCTCCTCCCCTCCTTGTCTCTGATGATGAGACTGTTTCTTTCTCCTGGTAGTGAGGACACCATTTACATGGGAATTTTATCTCCTGTTTTAGGAAGAAAAAGGAAGGTCAGAGTGCCTTCCTTGCATCTGTGGTTTTTCAAATGTCTTTAATTCAAATAATCAATATGCCAAAGTGGCATATTTTGGGGTGGCATGTCCTGAACTCCTTCAAGTAGGAATTAGCTAGGTGAGAAAAGGGGGTACTACCCCAGTGTGGCTCTGGTGGTGGGGGAAGGAAGGAGGGGGGCAGTGGAGGCTGGAACTGTAAGCCAAGTTTCATCATTGAATGCCTTGTATGGGATGGTCTAAAGGTTTGCTATTCGCTGCTGCAACACACTACCTACACACAAATTTATCGTCTTAGATTCTGGAGGTCAAAGTCTGAAATGGTCTCACTGGTCCAAAGTCAAGATGCCCACAGTGCTGCATTCCTTTCTGGAGGCTCTAAGGGAGAATCCATTTCCTCACCTTTTCCAGCTTCTAGAGGCCGCCTGCATTCTCTGGCTTGTGGCCTCTTCTTCATCTTCAAAGCAGGCAGCATAGCATCTCCAAATCTCTCTGTGCCTTCTTCCTCCCTCTTCTACTTTTAAGGACCCTCATGATTAGATTGGGCCCATGTGAAGAGTGCAGGATAATCTCCCCATCTCAGGGTTGGCTGATTAGCAGCTTTAATTTCCTCTGGAATCTTAATTCCCTCTTGACATGGAAGGTTTACATATTCACAGGTTCTGGGGATTAGGACATGGGCTTTTGGTGGGAGCATCACTCTGCCTGCTACAGATGGGGAGCTACAGAAGGACACACACAGAGGGGCAATATGATCAGATTTGTGTTCAGAGGAACAGCTTTCATGGTTGTGTGAAGATTGGGCTGGGGGTGGGGTGAGGTGGGGATACTGAGGCTATAAGTAAAAAGCCCAGTTAAGAGACCAGTTCAGTAATTAAGTGAAAAATGATAAGTGCCTGTATACACGCACTCTAGGTAATGTAACCCTAGGATTTTTAGAAAAAATTAATCTAATTAAGCTTGAGACACACCCCATAGTGTGAAGAAAAGGAAATTGTTTTTTAATCCTGGTTTAAGGCATGAATAACTTTGGAACAAAGGCTAAGTCTTCACAGAGAATCTCCTTACTTTTCCCAAGAAGAAAGTTTTGCCTAGTTTGGAAAACGGGGATGTTGCATTAGACCATCTCTAAAGTTTTCTCTGTCCTAACCTCTCTGATTCTGTGAAAAGGAGATGGGGGTTGTTTCTACCTTATTTAGATTGTGGCTTAAAAATAAATGAACACATGACCGAAAAGACCTCTGCGAGTATAACAGCAAAGCTCCACCTGGGCTAAGTCCCATCAACTCAACGAACTACAGACGACTAGAGCAAATGCTTCAATATAGGGAATATCCGCCACTGTGAATCCCGAGAGCTGGGAGACTGAAATTCTCCTAGTATTTTCAGAAGATACTTAGCAGGTTTTAGTTTCAGTTCTTTTTGACCTTGCGGGTAGGAAGAATGAAGTGAGGAGTGGATTCCTCCTGTGTCTGTCAGGACTCTTGGTGGCAACCGAGGGGAGCTGACTCTGCCTTAGGAGGATCTTGAGGACACAGAGATTGGCTGAGGGGCTGAAGTCTGGGCTGAAGGCCCATCAGGAAGCAAGGGAGCACGGGGGCCTCAGAGCTGAGAAGGCACACAAGGGGATGCTGTAGAAATGTCTGGGACATTGTGTGCCCCTGTTTCTCCAGCGTATCTGACCTCAAATTGTTCCCTCCATCTTTGGGTTACCAGCTGGAGATTCAAATCCCTGCTTGGTCTAATTGGTCGTGTACCCATTCCCTTAGCTGTAGAGGAAGAATCTGGCTCCTCTGCTTGGCCTCCCACCTAGCCACACTATTCACAATGAGAAATCTCCTATGAAGAAGAGCAGATTCAAACAAGTGTGGTACGTGGTGGGAGTGGAGCTGAAGGATTGTTGGTTGCTAGGTAGACGAAAAATGACCAGTGTCTTCTAATCTTGGTTTTTGTCTCTGGCTCCTTTGACTTCCTCTTGTCTGCCTTTTAGTTTATTAACTTATGGGAGGTATGCCACATCCATTTAGACTGGTGTAAATAGGTTTCCAATTGCCAGGGTGAGTTAGAAAATAAGATTTTAAGGGTCACTTTGATTTTTTTTTGAGATTGCCATCCTGATAGAGCATCCTGTATGCTGCAGATCTAAACCCAACCCAGATGAAATTCTTAAGCCAATTTCTAATTTGTGTTTGTGTTGCAGATGCAGCTTCTGATGGCTCCCCAGCTAAGGCTGTGTGGACAGACGGAACAGGAGAGGAGAATAGCCCTCAGGGACCATTGCTCTGGGAGATGGGTGCATTTGTAGCAGTGATGTTTGACCACACAGCCGTGAGGCCTATCGGGTTCAGTATCATCCTTTTTTTTTTTTTTGGCGGTACGCGGCCCTCTCACTGTTGTGGCCTCTCCCGTTCGG
>NC_041228.1:56437175-56438421 GCF_002837175.3 Physeter macrocephalus | reverse complement strand
TTTTTTGGCGGTACGCGGCCCTCTCACTGTTGTGGCCTCTCCCGTTGCGGAACACAGGCTCCGGACGTGCAGGCTCAGCGGCCATGGCTCACGGGCCCAGCCGCTCTGCGGCATGTGGGATCTTCCCGGGCCGGGGCACGAACCCGCGTCCCCTGCATCGGCAGGCGGACTCTCAACCACTGCGCCACCAGGGAAGCCCTCAGTATCCTCCTTGTGTGCGTGTAGTCAGCACTCAATGCAGAGTTAAATTGACTGTTTTTTCTCTAGAAGTGGCTGTTTGCTGTTAAGAGTACTAGAGATAGAGATGGACAGTCACCACTGTTAAATTTCACATATTGGACATTGGTTCAAAGTGAGGAATCCAGATGAAATCCAGCCACTTGGGAAGAAGAAGGTCAAACCTTTAAGGGGTCACCCTTTGTGCATCTAACTGAGAGGCTGGAACCAGCATGTTGGCCGGCAGGAGAGGAGCTGGTGGGCCAGGCTAGTTGACTCCAGTTCTGTGGAGGTCCCCATGCTGGTTGCAGAGAAGCAGACAGAACAACCAGCCTTTCCTCTTTCTGCATCATTAGAATGTTGCAGAAATACACAAAGCCAGGGATTTTGCAATGGAAAGCAGCAGTAGCTGCACCCTCAGGAGGATAAAGTGCTTTGGCTCTTCTCTTGCCCTCGTTGTGTGTGCTGCAGGGACTATTAACCCCTCCGCAAGCTTGGTGAGGGGAGTTGAGAGTAGTGATTGGCAAGGTCTAGGGCAAGGGTGGGCTGGCCTCTCCCACTGTGGCCGAAGACTGGCTGAGGGGCAGACCCTCAGACACCCATCTCGGCCCAGCCACTGGGGGTGGGGGGGAATGCAGTGAGAGGCCCTGGGAGGAACTGACATCACCCCCAAAGACCAGGCCTGATCTCGACCTTGACAACCAGAAGCTGGGAGGCTAGGAGGAGCTATCTGGAGAGCAGGTGAGGAGAGAGGCAGCGGCTGCACTTGCACTGCTGGGTGGGGCAGGGACGAGGGTGTGCCCACAGGCACCCCAGAGCACCAATTAGAAAGAACCCAGCCCTGGAGACCTGCCCACTGGGGCCCTCACTCAGCCTTGTGTGAGGCTGGGGGGTAGCAATGGGGGCAGGAACTGATGCCAGGAACGAGAGGCTGACTCTGGTGCAGTATACCTGTCCCCTTTGGCCATCTCTGAAGGTCCCACTGATGGAATCTAAGAAAAAAAAAAAAAAAAAAAAAGATCATGAAGGG
>NC_041228.1:56435212-56436807 GCF_002837175.3 Physeter macrocephalus | reverse complement strand
CAGACCTACTAGAGAATGGACTTGAGGATGTGGGGAGGGGGAAGGGTAGGCTGTGACAAAGTGAGAGAGTGGCATGGACATATATACACTACCAAACGTAGAATAGATAGCTCGTGGGAAGCAGCCGCATAGCACAGGGAGATCAGCTCAGTGCTTTGTGACCACCTAGAGGGGTGGGATAGGGAGGGCTGGAGGGAGACGCAAGGGGGAAGAGATATGGGAACATGTGTATATGTATAACTGATTCACTTTGTTATAAAGCAGAAACTAACACACCATTGTAAATTATCCTCCAATAAAGATGTTAAAAAAAAAAAAACAAAAAAAACAGAATGTGGATGCCTGCCATGGCAGAGAGACTGAGCAGCTAGGTTAAAAGTGTTTTCCTTCTTTTCTTTTCACCCTCCTTTCCTGTGCTTTCCGCCTCCCCAGACTCTGGAGTGGCCTGAAGTAGCAAGTAGAGGTAAAGTGAGAGAAGTAGATTTGGGTAAGAAGAGGGAAATAACAGACTCCCCACCTCCATCGCGTCTGAGCCCTGCGGAAAGCCACCGTCAAGGGAGAGGGCTACTAGCGAGTTTGGGAGGGAATTAAGTACAAGTTGCTATTCAGTTAGGAAATAGTGGTTTGAGTTATAGAGACTAGGAATCTAACTCCGGTTTCTGAGAAGTCTTTCGTAAGGTGTGATCACGAGAATACACATGGCAGGAATGAAAATGGTGAAGTGTGGCTATCTCATTTCCATTCATTTATTCCTTTATTCATTTAACAAATATCAACTGAATGCTTGCCAGGTGATGGCCATATCTGTGGAGCTGGTCTTTCTGTATTTAGCATTGAGAGGGCTCAAGCCCTTTCTTGAATTTCTACAGCTGTTGATAAGATCCCCCTGGTGGCCCTCAGATCCGTCTTCTGGAAGACCCTGACATGTTCTTTCTTGTTATTACCTGCATTGTTTGATCTAAAACGCACCCACAATAAATCAGATGGGCGATTCTGGACTGACGAGGGAGTATCTTATTATTGCACTCTGGCCGTTTGTTTTCTAAATATTTCTAAATGAGTTGAGTACCCAGAAATGGAGAAACTTGAATCCCTCCACATCCTGCCTGGTAGGTTCAGAAGTACCAACACCACCCACCACTCTGCTCCTGCCTCAGATTCCAGGAGAAGGGGGCTGCTTCTCACCTCTCCAACGCTGTTAGAAGCGAACCGCTTTCCGAGGCTGAATTAGAGGCTTGTACCGGAGCCAAAACACAGTGTGGATTAGACAACTAAAGATGTCTTTTCAAGGGAAACAAAGAAATTAATTAAAGCCAGACAGGAAGCGTCTCCGGTGTGCTGTCTGGCGTTGCACCCTCTCTTGGGCCTGCGGGCGCCAACAGGGAGGGTGTGACCTGGCAGGTGGTGGCTGGAAACCTAAGCCAGACCTTGAGGTTAACAGAGAGCTCCTCACGGGGTGGGCGGCTGCCACCACTGTGAGTGCTTCGGAGCAGGCTGATGGCCCGTGCCCGCGGCGAGGGAGTCAGTGTGTGTGCGTGTGTGTGTGTGGGGGGGGGGCGCCTATGTGAGTGCTTCTGTAGGACCTCGGTGGGGGA
>NC_041228.1:56386557-56434985 GCF_002837175.3 Physeter macrocephalus | reverse complement strand
GTGGGGCGTGCGCGCCTATGTGAGTGCTGGTGTAGGACCTGGGTGGGGGAAGGGAAGAAGGCCATTGAAAGTCTTGATGGGATTTTCCTGGTGGCGCAGTGGTTAAGAATCCGCCTGCCAAGGCAGGGGACATGGGTTCGAGCCCTGGTCCGGGAAGATCCCACATGCTGTGGAGCAACTAAGCCTGTGCACCATAACTACTGAGCCCACAAGCCACAACTACTGAGCCCGTGTGCCACAACTACTGAAGCCCGCACACCTAGAGCCTGTGCTCTGCAACAAGAGAAGCCACTGCAATGAGAAACCCACGCACCACAACGAAGAGTAGCCCCTGCTCGCCGCAACTAGAGAAAGCCCACGTGCAGCAACGGAGGCCCAACGCGGCCAAATAAATAAATTAAAAAAAAAAAAAGTCTTGATGGTGATAAATGGGCACATTTTCTTTCTTCCGGTGTAAAGGGACAAGGTCTCTGAAGGAAGGAAAAAGAAGGCCTAAACGTGTTGGGAGGAAAATGTCAGGCACTTTCATAAATATTATTTGATGTAATTCCTTGAGGTGAGTGTTGTCCCATTTTTAGAGATGAGCAGGGTGAGGTAGACAGAGGGGCCAGTTACCCTGACAAAGGTTAAATGGCAAACAAGTGGCGTTATTGGGATTTGAATTCCAGTCTTTGACACCAAAGCCAGGCTGCAGATGCCCCCTTCCCCGCACTGCCTCTCCCGTGACCCTTTCTTGCAGTGTCTTCCAAGAGCTGTGTATGACTTACGAAGGGGAACTCCAGAGGAAAATCACTTTGCCTTACTAAACCTCTGGGCCTCCACGGTAAAAGGAGGCAGATGAATTAGGCGAGCTCGAGATTCCTTTTAGCTCTGATATTCTGTTTGTGAAGCCTGGCGGGTTTGGGGGGTGGGACAAGGTAACCCAGACTCCAGACTAAGCTGATTGTGGTGGAAATCTTACCTCATCATCATGTCCCAGACGCACAGGATGGCATTTAGCTTCTCAAAAGCTGACTTGGAATCGGACACTAATGCCCACTCTCTTCGACTGTAGTCCCACTGCTTTTAGAGGGAAATAGGGTGCCTGGCACATTAAACGCTCAGTAATTATTTGAGGAATGAAAGACTGAATGGAACCCAGCGCTCAGTTGGCCCTGTGTGTGGAGGTGGGAAGTAGGGGTGGGGAGTGAAGGACCCGTGTGCAGAGGTGCATAGAGATGTCCCTGGACATAACAGGACTTAAATGATATTTATTACCGGGGCTACATGGTGCAGTCTGGGGTTTGTTTTTTTTTTTTTTTTTAAGCAAACAAAGATCCAGTTTCAGTGGGTTGGTTAAATGACTTACTTTGATGCGGCTACTTTGTTGACCCAGTTATGCAGCTCAGCACAGGCTATTCTGTGGAAAAGAAGAAGCCAAATGTTAAAGCTACTGCCTATCTTTGCTGCAAAGAGGGAGCCCCAGAGTAGATGATCTTTTGTATCTGGGAGCCCATTAATTAGTCTTGGAACGTGTAACGGAAGGCCTCGGGCTCCACTGGGAGCGGAGAACGCAATTGCACAGCATGTTCAAATGAGGAGATTGGGAGGCCACGGTGTTGGGAACAAGAACGCGGGCGGGGAACACCTGCGGCGCGGCTGAGACGCTTAAGATGCAGTTCTAACTTTCACCTGCAGCGACATCTGTCACCTTCAGAAGCGCTTTGTGTGAGTGATTTCGAGGGAAATTTAAAAAGTGGGGTCTTGGGCTTCCCTGGTGGCGCAGTGGTTGCGCGTCCGCCTGCCGATGCAGGGGAACCGGGTTCGCGCCCCGGTCTGGGAGGATCCCACATGCCGCGGAGCGGCTGGGCCCGTGAGCCGTGGCCGCTGAGCCTGCGCGTCCGGAGCCTGTGCTCCGCAACGGGAGAGGCCGCAGCAGAGAGAGGCCCGCGTACCGCAAAAAAAGTAAATAAATAAATAAAAAGTGGGGTCTGGGTCATGGAAGAACAGGAAGGAGAACAGCTGCTGGGGTGAAGGAGAAAGAGAGATGGATGGTCTAACAAGGAGTGGGGTGTCCCCAAAGCCCCGACACTCCACGCAAACCTCGGGACAACCTGGGACTTCCCACTATATACCAGTGCCGGTTTTGTTACGTTTCAAAAGCGCCTGACCATGACCGTAGCTGACATCGCGCAGACTGGTCACAGAGCCTTGGGTGTGCGGGTCATCTTCAAGGCAGGGAGAAAGGGCATTTACTTCGGGTCAGTCAAGGCAGAGCCCCACGTGCCCACGGCTGCTTTTTTCAAGACTCGGTGGGAAACAACTCGTGCCAAGGGATATGAATATTTAACATTTTCCTGAGGAACAGTCAATCTGTTACTTTTACCCTTCCCCCTATAACAAGATGTAGATGATAAGCAAGTGAAAGTCACGAGGGACAATTGAAGGTCACCGGATCCAGCTCGTTATGGAAAAGAATGAGGCGAGAAGCACCGCAGGATCGAAGACTACGTAGAAAAAAACGCTAACATTAATTGTAATTGACAACAAGGATCTCCGAACTAAAAACATTTAGTTTTCAAAAGCTCCCGAGTCATTAATGAGCAATGAGTAAGAGAGTAGGAAATACGTTTGCGGGAAAATTATTTTTACCTCAATTTAATCATTGTTACTTGGGTCTTATTGGACTGATCAGTAGAGAGATTTTAATTCCCTGTGAGTTCTACTTTGCTGCTAACCACTGGCCAGCTCTCCGCTCTGTTGAGCCTCTAGCCAGTTACTACGAGAGTCTTCATTCAGGTGACTGGAGATTCTTTCATCCAGCGCTGGCAGTGATTGTAACATAACACTTACGCATTGGGGCTGGGGTTAATGTAAACTAAGTGGATGGAAGAGAGCTATGAGTTTTCGGCAAATCTCTTCTTGAAGCCCGCACGCGGAAGGACCCACGGATTTGGATCATGTCTGGTTAATTATGTTTCAATGGAAACTCCATAATTTTCCAATTTATGATGATGGGAGAGTTTACATCTCCCCCCCCCTCTCTCCCCATGGTATATTACATAAAATATGTCACCAAGAAGCTCAAAGCAATATTACTGATTATGAAACCAATAGGTAAATATTAAAACCAATAGGTAAATATTACACGACTAGTTGTGGAAATGGAGATGTGGGTATTCAAAGCTCAAACTGAAGTCATTATTTATCCCCCTTCAAATCCTCTCCTTCTGTATTTAGTTCATTAATATCACCATCATCTATCCAAAAACCCAAGAGTTTTCTTCTATGCCCCCAATCCCCTAGACCTATCAGTCACCAGATCCCTTCTGTTTTACTACCTATTTATGTCTAGAATTAGCATCTTTGTTTTCCCTATTCCTTCTGTTCTGGTCAAGCCCTCATCTTGTCCAAACTGGTCTCAGCATCCTCGAGTACAAACTCCAAGTACCTCAGACTGAAGCCTCTCGGCTCCTTGCCATTGTATCTGCAAATGTTACCTATGTCACTCACAAGGTTGAGAGCTCAAGGGGATATGGAGAAGTCTGTCTGATTCACATTTGTATTGCCAGCACCTAGCATAGAGTCTGGTACAATGGCCCACACAAACATGCACCCATCCATCATCCATCCTTGCAATGCATGTTTACTGAGCTCCCACTGTGTGCACACCACTCGTGGGGGAATGAGAATATGGCAGCAAACAAAACAGCAAACAACATATGCTGTCCTTACATATGTTGCTTCTTACACTGATGCATATATTGAAACTTTTACAAAGAAATTTTGTAAAGTTATAGAGTCAAACATATCAGTGTCCTTTAAAGGTATTATTATTTGTACTTTTTCTGGACAGTTGACCCTTGAACAACACGAGTTGGAACTGTGTGGGTCCACTTACGTGCGGATTTTTTTCAAAAAATAGGTACTACAGTACTATGTGATCCACAACTGGTTGAATCTGAGGACATGGAATCGCAGATGGGGAGGGCCGACTATAAATATATAAATATATACACACTCAGATTTTCGACTATGTGGGAGTCATCGCCCCTAACTCCCCGCATTGTTCAAGGGTCAACTGCTTAAGAAATCCTTTGGTTCTAAACGATAATAAAAAATCTCCCATAGAACAATTATGATTAAGAACTCAGGCCTGCAGTGAAACTGTATGAGTTCAAATCTTATCTTTGCCATTAAAAGCTGGGTAATTTAGTCAACAATTCTGCGCTTCAGCTTGGTCATTCGTACAGATAAAAGTATTTAAGGGTATTTAACTCACTGCAGTTGTTTTGGAGATCCAATGAGCTAATACAACTAAATACATATAGAATTGAGTCTGAGAAATTGCACGTTTGTATTGTTATAGGTATTATTTTACTACGTTTGTTCTTTATGATTGCCTCTCTAATTCATATGAAATTTATTTACATTTATGGTATAAACTGAGAGTCCCATTTTATGTTATTCTTCATATGGAAAACCAATTGTCCCCAAATTTTTGTTTATACTCTTTCAATGGTTTCTCTTTGCTCCTAGAATCACAGGGCAATTCCTTATCTTAATCTACTCAGCTGCATGGGCTCTCACACCACCTTTTCAGACTTCCCTTTTTACCACTCTCCACTGCTGTGCTATAGCCACCTTAGCCTCCTTTGTGGTCCTGGAACATACCAGCATCTTTTCCTCCCCAGGGCCTTTGCACTTGCTATTTTCTTTTCCTGGAATGTTTTTCTTCCCAAATTTTGTATGGCTATTCCTGGTCATTCAGGTCTTCCCTGTCCACGTAAGATAAAACATATCATCCCTTCCCATTCCCCCCACAACTCACCCCCAAACCACTACTTTCTCTCTATTTCATTTTATTTACTTTATTCCATCTTATTTGTTTCATTCAGCACATTTATGATCTGGAATTTGTTTTTTTGTTTTGTTTTGTTCTGTTTTGTTTTTGCGGTACGCGGGCCTCTCACTGCTGTGGCCTCTCCCGTTGCGGAGCACAGGCTCCGGACGCGCAGGCTCAGCGGCCATGGCTCACGGGCCCAGCCGCTCTGCGGCACGTGGGATCTTCCCGGACTGGGGCACGAACCCGTGTCCCCTGCATCGGCAGGCGGACTCTCAACCACTGTGCCACCAGGGAAGCCCCTGGAATTTGTTTTGATAAATCATTCTTTTCTTCCTTCACTGGAACATAAGCTTCATTGGAACAGTAATTCTTGTCTGTTTTATGTACTATGGTAGCCTCAGAATCTAGAATAGTGCCTAGGAAATAGTAGGTACTTAATAATTACCTTATCAGGAAGTCTCTCCTTTTGCCCCGACCAAAACAGTCTTGCTTTTTAGAAGGATAATCCTGATGACACTATGGAAGTTGGTTTGTCCCATGCCTGGACTGCTCTCTTTCTGGCTTATCCTTTCAGTCTCACCTTAACTATAACCTGTTCACAGAGGCCTTTCTGGACCCTGGTATCTAACATGGATCTCCAGAGACTTGCTGCAACCAGCTGAGATACTGAGATAGTGAACACCCTGAGAATTTAAATGTGCATGTCAGGAATTTAAAGGTAAGCCCTGGGGCTGTCAGAAGGTGAGCTCCCATGAGTCAGGAGTTTGTCTTTCTTCTATCGCTGCTTCTCAGGGCCTGGCCCTTAGTAAGTGCTCAGTAAATATTTATGGACTGAATCAATAAGCGGTTTTTCTGTGGTTTCCTTTGTTTTCCTGTTAGCTTGTTTCTCTACTTTGATGTTGCAATTAGTATTATTTTTTAATTTTGGATTGAGCATTTAAAGCTGTTTGCTTTGAACGCCTTGTCTGTTTTAGAAGACAACTCTGCCAGGTTGTGGTGCTGTTTATCTACATGTCAGATGTTTCCCCTCCTCCGCTGGCCATCAGTTTTGGAGCTGGTTTCACTTAGAGGACATCCCTACCTTGTCACTCTGCCATCTCTTCAGAAATTCACAGTCACAGAGAGGCTTTTGGGAGGAGAAGAGCTCAAGTATAAAATCCTAAGAGTTTACAAACACTAGTCTAAGAGAGGCTCATAGGATTATGGATGATAGAGAGGTATGAGAATTCAAATCAGATCAGACATTTATTTAATGCTTGCTGTGTGCAGGAAACTGTGGTATATGCCACGGGGAACACTTAGAAGTTCAACCGTGCCTCAAAGGGCAAGGGGGGCAGCTGGGAAAGATGCTCTCTGCTCCAGAATGATCACATCTGAGATGACATCAGGACACACAGATGGAGGAATTTTGGAAACAGATGTGATGCCTGGTAAACAGTTGGCTCTGGAGCCCTCAAGGTCCAGCCCTGAGATTTTAAGAATCATCTTAGATGAGAGCAAATATTCAGAATGGTGACTTTAAGGGAAAGTAATGTCCTGTGTCATTAAAAAAATTAAAAACAATCATAGTGCAGTTTCACAGAGGTAAAAAGGTAGACCAATGAACGATTTTTAACAATAGCAAACAAGGGTGGAGTATGTCTGGCTCAACTTAACTAGGGTCTCAGAATTTTCCAGTCCCCTTCATGAACACACGTCCTAGAATTGGCAGCCCGCCTCCGGCAGAACTGCCCAAACTACTCCATTCCATAAGTGACAGAACATCGACCAAAGGGCTGAGCCCCAGAGTGTCAGTTTCCCCAGGTAGCCCAGGTAGGAAACCTGATTCTGTGATCCAAAGACTCAGGACAGACTTTTAACTGAGAGCCTCAGCACACAGAATGGAGTTGGGCCGGACAGCTCTGGGAAAGGAGAGGAAATGCCCCCATGTGGTGAGACATGAAGGAGGAGTTTGAAAGCGAGATGGTCTGGCTCTTCCTGCTTTTTCCTCGAGGTTGCCATCATTACTTTGCATCATGTGCGTGCGGGAAAGCAAAGCCCCAGGGTGAGCTCAGACTCAGACATGGTGCATGGGATTGCAGTGTCCGTAATGAGAGTCAAGGGTGCGTTAAGGGTGATTTGGGCTCACGACTGTGACAGGCAGCAAACTCCTTAAACCGTCGACAGTCTAGGAGTAAGTGAGGATAGTAACCTACTGTACAGGGAGGCATCGGTTCCTTAGAAATAAGCAGGTCAGTCCAGGGCAAATTTGGAACAGGGTGAGTACTTATAACTGCACAGATGCGATGGGGCCGAAGAAGGGAGCATGGGAAAGGCCGGCGGGGGTGGGTGTCAGGTCTGGGGGGGTCTTATAAGAGGAAATTTGTGGGCTTGGGGGTATCCTGGAGTTGAGGGCCACAAACATAAATGATACAGGAGCATGCCAAAGAGAGCCCTCCCTTGCTTCACCTTTTGGCCTCCAGGTCTGTCTTTGGTGATTAGGAAAGGGGCAACCAGGGTCAGAGGCTCACCAAAGCCATTTGCTCTGAGACCTCCTGCTGGGTTACACCCCTTTCTGCCCTCAAGCAGGTGGGCTCTCCTCATGGCCTGGGGCATTATTTGCTCTCAGCTTGCATTTCTTCACAGGAATGGCTGGCCCTGTGGGTAGATGTCACCAACATTTTCCCAGGCTTGTGAAAAGGGTCTGTTAGCATTTACAGAGCACTTAGCATCTTGCAGTGCCATGCTCAGTACCTCACTGGGGATGACCAAGACGACCTTGTTAGTAGGTTCTATACTATGATCCCTCACTTCTTAGGTGGAAACAGGGGCACAGAGACATCCCACAGCTTCCTCAGTCACCACGGGGCTGGGACTCAAACTCAGGTCCTTTTCTGCAGAGTCTGTGACTCTAATCACTCCACGGCACAGCCTGCTCATCAGGCAAGACCTCCTTCCTGCCAGGTGGTGAGCTGGCTGTTAAAACCCTCAAACCCTGGTGATGCCCTAAGGCCATGTAAATTAGCCATTCTTGATCTTCCCAAATAGTAAATGCATTTTAACAAGCTTTTATGTAAAACTGAACTTTATTGCAATTAAAAAAGAACAAAGACAGGTTGATAAGTGCCTTTAATTACAACGTACCTGCTATTTACGCGTAATTATACTTTTATATACAGCTTGAGTAAGGTTCATTACATGTAAACTATAAGATAGGACAAGTTGAACTCCAGCCTTTTGGGACCATTCAGCATAGAAATACTATGGGCAGAAATACACAGAAAACAAATATCCATTTCAGTTCCTTAGGTACCCTTACTGGATAAATGATCAAGATCTGGCCACAGAAGAGAATTGTAAATATGCATCAAGTTGAAACTTATTCTTAACATGACTAACAGTATTGCTATTATTTAAACCCTAAACATAATTAAGACTTGGATCATTAAAAACAACACAATTTCAACTTATATAGCACCTTTCTTACAGAATTCAAAGCATTTGTATTTATATTATCTCATTTGTCCCCATAACATCCCTATGAGGTAGGTAATGGTTGGTATCATTATCCCCATTTTGTATATGGAGAAACTGAGGCACAGAGTAGTTAATCATTTGCTCAAGGTCACACAGTAAAGTCAATGCTGGAACGGGGACCACAGAGCCATGAGTTCATCTCCAAAACCAATGCTTCTCTTTAAACTAAATTGTCCCCTCTGAGAATTTAATTCAATACTTCAATTCATTTTTCCAAGACATAAAAACGTGCATCTTTTTCTCCCATAAAAATTGTTGAAATACTATAGGCAAGAAACAAACACTCTGGGGCAGATGTTAGACTGATGCTATGTTCTTCTAGAAAGAGTTTATGGAAGTCTCTTGTTGGTTTTGTTTTTTCATTACTAGGAGTTTCTTTCCCCAGTTTTAAAAAAAGTTAGAATGAAATATATTTGAAAGAATGCCCCTAGTTACCTACAAATTATAGCTTTAGTAGTCATATTATGCCACGCACAAACCAGGTTTAGTCCTGAGTTTACAAAGAAGAAAATATCTAAACAATAATTTAAGTCTTTGAGATAGTCTTTCTCAATCTTATATACATTTACGGTGTGCTTCTCAAGAGACTCAGAGTGGTAGGTAGGGCATTGGAATAAAACATTTTCCAGAGTCACACACACAGGGGCAGGAAGCCTTTCCCACATCACTTAGTTCAAATTTTACTTCTAATTCCTGCCCTACCCACCCCCTGAGAATCAAATAGGTAGTTGGTACTCAGAAAAAAATAAAGAAAAATTTTTAAAAAGTGTCAAAAATCTGAGGCATACAGGACTCTTTCAAATGTCTGTTGACGTGGATGTAAAATTCAACTTTCCCAACATGTTCCGCGAGCTTCTCCCTGAGAGCGAAGCACTGCTGATGGTGCCACCAAATCTCCAGGACATCAGGAGGCAGCCGTGGAGTAGCCCACAGGAGTTAAGTTTCGAGCATGGCTCCAGGAAAAACAGAGCAGCTTATATTTAAAAAGATGAATGCGAAAAAAAGCAAGCACACTGACTGGATGGGTCATGATCATCATGTCAGGTTCATCTATGGGTTTGACATTAAAAATACATAAAAACTTGTCAAAGGAATGTTCAAAGACCGACTCAGGCCTTTGGTTCTAGTCTCTTCGCCTAGGGAAAGGCACTGCTGTCTGTCAGGGAAGCCTTTACTTACTACCTAAATGAGGAGCTAAAATTACATTTCTTTTTCTCCTTAAGCTTAAAAAAGGAAAAGGAAAGAGTTTGTTTACACTCACGGTTTCCCACGTGTTGAGTTAAAAAAAACAAACAAAACAAAATAAAATAAAACCAGACGTTGCAACAAGTCGGTTCTGAAATGCAGACTCCAGGGGACAAAACTGGTCTCTCTGTTTTAGCCTTAACCGTCCTGTGAAGGGTGCCTAACTGGTATACTAGATAGGCTTTTAAGAATTAAATGTATAATGAGAATGAACAGATATCTGTTCTCTAAATTTGGAAAAAAATATTACACTCTAGAATACCCATTCAAATAAGCTATGTTGAGGGGCTTCCCTGGTGGCGCAGTGGTTGAGAGTCTGCCTGCCTTTGCAAGGGACGCGGGTTCGTGCCCCGGTCCGGGAAGATCCCACATGCCGCGGAGCGGCTGCGCCCGTGGGCCATGGCCGCTGAGCCTGCGAGTCCGGACCCTGTGCTCCGCAGCGGGAGAGGCCACAACAGTGAGAGGCCCGCGTACCACAAAAAACAAAAAACAAAAACAAAACAAAACAAACAAAAAAAATAAGCTGTGATGAGAGTGAAGGTTAAACAAATCAAAACTAAGCACATCCTGGATCCTCAGGTGTGCAGAATGTGAGACCCTCAGCCACTGGATCACCTAACATCACCAAACATCAGGGATTTTGCCTATAAATGGCCAAGTTATGTTCAACATCTGGTAACTCCAGAGTTAGATGCTTGAACATTCTCCTCATTTCCTTGAGACCTGGAGAGGAGCTCAAACTAGTTATAACTCACATAACTCATAAGCACTATTTCTCAGGGGATGGGGTGCAATAGCTACATGGCTACGAAATGTTGCACATAATTTACTTTAGAAGTGATTAATTCTTACAGGAAAGAGTTTTTTTTTTTTTTTTTTTCCTCTCTAAATAATCGGTGCCCTTCTACTTTATGGGTAGCTATTGGTCTGCTGTTCCAGGGATTTCCCTTCAATCTCAATACCTTGTAGGGGATCCGTGAGCTTACCTGGTTCGAGCTCAGTCCTCATTTTTCTGCATTTGTGAGTCTGAGCCCTCAACAGAATTTTTAAAAAGTTCTTCTCCATGGTTCGTTAGCGCCAACCATTCTCACGAAAGATGTGGGTACATGGTTTAGCAAAGTTCATGGCAAATAACACCCAGCATCTGCTTCCCCAGGTGGATCTGTGCCTTATCGAGATAGCCCATGATGCTGGAAAACGTGAGCTGGGCAGAGCTGTCTTCGTGCCTGGAGGCGCTGGGGAACAGTTCCATGCTGCCAGGCCAGGTCTGTGATACTGAAGATTGTTAATAGGTATTAGAAAAGAGGGAACGGAATGTCCTGGGAGTAGCAGACACAGAGGGGCCGGGGTGGTGCTATGCAAGGTGACAGAAGGTTTAAACGTTCCCAATATTGAAAACAGCTTTCCCACTCTTTTGTGAATTGCACAATTTGACCATTACAAAGACCTTTTTGAGACAATAAGTCTCAATGATGTTAACTGTCATGAATTATTTTTGAGTAACAGGAGCACTTTGAAAATGATTGGGACCACCTAACAGATAATATGTCCCTCTCTTGGGAAACTATTTTTATGAGGAAAAAAATGCACGCACAGTGAAATGCAAAGTCCTATTTGTTTAGTTATGTTTCAAACTCCCCCTGAAAACATGAGGCGTCTTAAGACAATGCAATATTTAAGAGATAATGACATTAAAATATTTTACTGTTGCCAATTTAATATACAGAAGTCTGAGGAATGACAATTACCAACCTTTACAATCCATTACACAAGGTGATCTGAGACAGAGCACAATACATTTTTTAAAAACACCCATACAGGCTTCCCTGGTGGCGCAGTGGTTGAGAGTCCGCCTGCCGATGCGGGCGACGCGGGTTCGTGCCCCGGTCCGGGAGGATCCCACGTGCCGCGGAGCGGCTGGGCCCGCGAGCCACGGCCGCTGAGCCTGCGCGTCCGGAGCCTGTGCCCCGCAACGGGAGAGGCCACGACACTGAGAGGCCCGCGTACCGCCAAAACAAACAAACAAACAAACACACAAAAAACCCACCCATAGTATATAAGTGGCGAGCAAAGAAAAGTCAAATCTAACTGCATTAAGATAAATGATGACCAAATTGAATGCTTTTAGAAAAATTGCCTTTTTTAGGCAAAAATTGTATTTCTCATTTCATCTGGCATTAAGCAAAATCTGAACTACTATTTCCTAGTTAAATAAAAGAAGAACCTGGAAAAACAATGAAATACTTTATAAATATCAGAGACTGGATGTAAATACAACTTTAAAATGAGCAGTAGGGGAAAAAAAAACCCCTTTATGAATGTTTGTTCTCTTCTGGACCATGATTTTATTTAATTTACTTTGGTGATTCCAGATGAAAACTCTAACAACACAGTTTCTGGACTGATCTCTTCTAGTCAAACACTTTCTAAGTGTATCCAACTCATCTAATGATACTGTCAGGAATAATGTATTTAAGAAAAGGTACAACACAGAGCAAGAAAATACTACTACAGGACAAGAAATTTAGACTTCACTGCAAATAAAGCCATATTTGATATTATAGACACATGTTCCTACTTTCACATCAGTCACTTATGAACACTAAACGTTACCCTTTAACTTTTCCCAGTTACACAGTACAATTAGCCTGTCAAGATTGCCAGGAAATAACCATCGGTACCTACTGTGCTTCCCGCAGCCAAAGCTAAGCTAGCTGGGTACCAGAAATCAACACTTTCAGAAGAAAGGCATCACTAGAACACATGGACTCATGGCAACTATTACAAGGAGCATTTACTCATTTACAAAATCCTAAGTCAGTCTTGCACTGAGGCTCTGGGATTCTAGCCATGTTCCATCACCATCTCAGAGTGGCTCTTCTGCAATCATCCCCCACCACTGCCCGTTGATTGTGTGCTAAAATCTCATGGTTTTTGAAGACAGTGAAATAAAATGCCCTCATGTAATAACGGGTCCCTGCTTTTCTGCCCCCCGGTGGGCAGGTTACCTGGCCATGGCGCCATCCTGGCTCACCGGGCTCTTGTTGCCTTCGGCCAAATCTGTCCTCAAACGCCTGTCTGATTAGGACACCTATTTTCATTTCCTTTTGTCGGGCTGAATATGTAGGGAGTCGCATGAATAAAGCTATTTAAACGTACCACTGTTTTTCAGCTAAGAGGATGATGGACCTAATTTAAAATCTGAATTCATTAACTAGAGAAATTCAATGAGGGCAACTGAAGATGGTTTTCCTGTAATTACCAAATGAAAATGATTGGAGAACTGTTTCTTCTATTCTGCTTTTATGACAATAGTCATTACACTAGTAGGATAAACACTAAAAATAAATGACAGGATGTATCCTAATTAATTAAGCACCAGAGCGACTTCATATATATATACGTGTGTATATATGGATGTGTGTGTGTATCATATATATATATATATATACAACATCGTATATATACAACATATATATATATATTTATATAGTTACTGGTAAAAGTAAGTAAATGCTCTAATTCGAAAAATGAAAATCAAATATGAGAAACAGATCTAGTGACATGCTGAGGTTAAATTTCAGTTCTTTGTGTTTACTTATTGTTAATTTAGCAATCAATTAGAATTAACTCTTGGATTTTAAGGGCAGAGAAATCAGTAATTAGCCTTCTTCCCACAAAGAGCGGTACCCTCAAAAGCTTTAATAGCCCTAATGATGTAATTTAATGCAGGTCAGGAAAAAAAATCTGTGGCAAACATATTTGCAAAAATTACTTTCTTCTAGAATTTAAAATTTCCTCAAACATTTCACATAAAACAGGTTACCCTTCCCTGCTGACAATATTTGAGAAAGAGTAAAAGCAGGACAAAAAAATTCTTCAAAACTTTCAAAATATCTGAATAAAAACAAAGATCCTACTTTTAGGCAAGATCGGTTTATAATTCTGGTTTATAAGATGAAAAAAATTTCCTAAAACTTATTTTTATCTTTTTGTATAATTTCACCTACCTAGGTTATTATAGTTGAATGCATACATAATATGGGTGTCAAAATTTTTAAGATATAGTAAACTCCTTTTTAAATATAATATCCTTTCATATATTTAAACTATGTAGCAGTTAATTCAAGATGAAATTTTTTTTAAAGAAGCCATAGGCTTCCAACTCAAAGATTCTAGCACAAACTTTCAACAAATAAAGTAAAAAGTGATGAAGTTTATGAAATACTGTACTTTAGGGTCCAAACAGTGATGCTAACATCCATAAATATACTTCAGTAAGTTACCCAGTGTTCTAAAGAGCAGGGCCATCTGCTGAAGGTTTATTCTGCCTCTCCCTCCCCCCAACACTCATGGACTGTGCTATCATTTATTCTTTTAGGATTTGTTCTGGAGGGCCTTAGAGTTCCTTTTAATACTTTACATCACAACTTATTCTTAGCACAGGTTTTCAAGTCAAGAGAGATATTTCATTGCATACTTTATGGCCATAAGGCATAGCCTTGGTTTTGAAACGTCTGGGGGAATTCTGATAATGAAATTTCAAGATGATATGACTATTTATAAAGAGCTTCTCTACCTAGACATGGTTTTACCCTTGAGAGATCATACCCCCTTCCCTGGCAAAAAGTAAGCATCATGAATTACAACTTTTGAGCAGTCAGGGGCTCCTAAGGGACAAGCCTGCAGCATGCACAATGCTAGGTGTGCAATGTGTCGTGGCTGTCACCAGGTACAAAGCAACCCCACAAAGTCAAGATTGTCGGGTCAAACTCATTCATACTAAGCAATGAGACTCACTGGGCGAACCAGTGCTTACAAAGGATGTGAATTCAGAGAGCATGGGGCCTTGCGCCTTCCTGATAAACTCCTCCTTAATCCAAGGTTATTCTGCCATGATCTTTTGATCAATGATGATTGTGCTTATACACATGAAGTCTTCACGGGAGAGACCAGGCTGACTGAAAAATAACGACAACCAACCAATTTACCCCAACCGAGCTACTTTACAATTTCAGAAACATATTACAGAGCAGTCACAAAATCAAGCCATGAATGCAAGGAATGGAAAAAACATGCCCGGGAGCTGGTCCCTACAATTTTCAAGATGCTTCATCCTCCCAATTGCATTCTTTATCATAATGAGTGAAAACAGCAAGATTATTCAATCTGAAAAGTCACAGATGTCACAGCAGTACAGAATAATTGCCTCTTTTTATTTTTCTTTAGCAGTGTAGGAAAAGCTCCTTTTCTGTAGCCCACACTGCATAATAGCACTTCAACCAGGTTCATTTTAAAATGAAAAGTGAACAAGCTTCCCAATGTTGGCCTTATAAAATCTAGAGAGATGATTAAATTCAAACCAGGCTGAGCTCTCAATCTGAGTTATTTCAGCAACTGATTTTTGTAAAATGAAGGGAAAAAAAAAGTCCCAATAGGCAATTTACATTTGCAAGCACCAGGCTGCAGAATTCATCACCTTTTTCTTAAAAAAGTAGCTAAAACTTAATGAAATTATAATACCTTCTTGAGGTTAATTGTTCACAGCCATCCCTAGTCATATCTTGTTCCTCCTTCCATTTCCACCATGTCAAATATTTCAGTACTTCCCACCACAAACCGTTGAAAATGATCATTTATGTTTATTCCACTTATTTCTCCAGGGAGCCAGATGATTTGACCAGGAGCTCCAAGTACCATTTGAAAAGTCAAGTCTTTAAAAACCTTCAGTGTTTTCAACACTTGGTTAGAAAAAAGGTAACAACTACTCATAATTATCCAGCTTATGTGCTTTATGGTGTCTTTTCAAAATGAGGATACAAATCATTGTACATCAAATCAAAATAGTTAATATACATTTTTATCTGGCACTTTCTAGAAATTAGGCGTTAAACATAAAATACCTTATAAATTTATCTAACAAAAATAAATGTTTCTATTTTAATCTCAGATAGATTACCTTAGGGGAGCAGTTCATGTACGAAATCCCGCACGGCTGGTGTGACGGCGGGGATCATCAGAAATAACATTCAGGTGCACAGCCCTTGGGAAATGGAAGCCGTGGCTGCCATCCAAACATGTGGTCTGTGTCCCGACATAGAGATTAAGGCTCTCTGTTTTGGAGGAATGAGCTCTGGGCTAAAAGAAGTATGGAAGTACCATGATAGTCATTGAAAATACTGAAAAGGCTCTGAAGAGTTTCAAATACTGGGGAAAAAACCATTTTGACTATAAAAATAAAATAAAGCATCTAACAAGGACTTCCAGTACTTTGGGAGAGGCTGCTGACATGGCTGCCCGAATCAGGAGGAATGAAGAGCTGAGAAGCTCAAGGGGCATCTCCAATCCTAACCACCGGCCGGGCCCGGTTCCCAGGGGCAGCTGCTTGCAGGGGACTGGGGAGCGGGAGGGAAGCAGCAACCACAATTTCTTACCATCGAGAAACACCCACGTTGAAGGCAAAGGCCAGGCTGGTGGGAGAATATCCTTGGAATGAACCATTATAAATCGCAAGATTTCAAGTGGAAAAAAAGCCATTCATTTTACCATTAGTAGCAGGCAGCGGAAAGGGGAGAGAGGGAGAGAAAGCCGGCTGCTGTGAGCGGCAGTGTTTCAGGCAGGTGAGCTGTGGTTTTTGATGAGCGCTGTTCTTCCTTACTGTGTGGCTTTCTTCCCAGAGAGGGCGAGACCGCTGAGAGCTGGGCTCCTTCCAGAGGGTGTGGGTATATGAGGGAGGTGTGCTTGGGTGTGCCAGTGCCCCGGCAGTAGGGTGCGTACCTCACCGTTCCCCAAACTGAGAAGCAGTATCGGCATCTCCAGTCATCTTCCATTTCCGAAAGCAGCATATGAAGTGCGGTCGTCACCGCTTCTCGTGTTCTGCAGCAGCGCTGGCCCTGCCGGCTGGTCCTACGCTAGCTGGGCTGTCTTCCGGGCTGCTAGAGCCTGGTGATGTCTCGGCATTGCTGCAGGTCCCCGATGCTTTCGTAGTCATTCTCCTTTGGGAAAAGGCCGTGGTGGCTGTTGGTCTCCGGGGCAGCCTTCGCTTCCTCTCTGTTTAGAGTCTGTATTGCTTCGTAATCTGGCTCGGGCTCCTCGCCGCTGGGCCTCCCTGCTGCTGGAAGAGTGCTGACACTGTTGGGAATTTTCTCCAGGTCTTTAAGAGTAGCATAGAGATCGTTACAGGAAGAGGGCGACCTCAGAGCGGCTCCTTGGATGGAGGTATAGGTGGACTCTGGTGCTTTAAGTGACTGTCCTGATTTGTTCCCTGGCTGTCCTTTTTTATGTACTGATGAATACATTGCCGAGATCTAGAAAACAAAGGGTGAAGTGAATAAACAAGCTTCAAGCTTGATTTCTCCCTCCTCCCCCTTTTTAGTGATAAGCTAGATTTTTAGGACTATGTGTGCGTGTATGTGTGTGTGTGTGTCTCTTTAAGACTTTATTGAGATATTATTGACACACAACACAGAAGTTTAAGGTGCGCAACAGGATGATTTGATACACATATTGTGAAATGATTATCACGATAAGGTTAGTTAACAACTCCATTACCGTAATTGCCGTTTTTTTGGTGTGTAGTGATATAACATTTAAGTTCTATTCTCTTAACAACTTTCAAGTATATAATACAGTATTGTTAATTCTAGTCACCATGCCATATATTATATTCCCAGAACTTATTATAGATGGAAGTGTGACCCTTTGACTAACATCTCCCCATTTCCCCCAGTCCCCAGCCTGTGGCAACCACCATTCTACTCTATGTCTATGAGTTTGGCTTTTTTAGATTCCACATATATGTGAGAACATACAGTATTTGTCTTTCTCGGTCTGACTTATTTGGCTTAGCATAATGCCCTCCAAGTCCATCTATGTTGCTGCAAATGGCAGCATTTTCTTCTTCTTTACGGCTGAATACTATTCCATTACGTACGTGTGTGTGTGTGTGTGTGTGTGTGTGTGTGTATAAAATTACATTTTCTTTATCCATTCATCCATTGATGGACACGTGGGTTGTTTCCATGACTTGGCTATCGTGAATAATGCTGCAGTGAACATGGGTGTACAGATATCTCTTCAAGACAGTGGTTTCACTTCCTTTGACTATATACCCAGAAATGGGTTCTTCATTATCTGTACTAATCCTGGAGTACGTAACTACAGGACAATTACATGTGTTATCTACAGCTTTGTAAGTTGCATAATTCTATGAAAACCAGGTCCTCTCTGGGTCTCCTGAGGGGTCTGAGGAGAGCAGGTGCAGTGGGCAGCTCAAGACCCCCAGGACCTGACCACAGATCAGGTTTTATTTGATTTCTTGATCAGAATGATATTTCACCTGCAAAAAGGTTTGACTGCTTTATAAAAAAGGGTAAAAAAAAGGTATTAGACCAGTGATTCTCAAAAGGGTGGGATTCAAACCAGCAGCAGCAGAATCTGGACATTTATTGGAAAGGCAAACTCTGGGGCACCACCCCAGAACCACTGAGTCACAAACTCTGGTGGGGGGGGTCCCAGATGGGCTGATTCCGATGTCCACTAAAGTGTGAGAACCACTGAACTAGACTGTTTGATCCACTCTTCCTGCATCACAAAGATCTAAAGAGTAGTTCCTGGATTCTGGTTGGTCATATACCTATATCTGTCAGAGTATCATTTTCCACTTTTTTTTTTTTTTTTACTTCATTGCATACTATTTGGTTAAATATACATTTACAGACGGGGCTACATTTTCTTCAGTGGGAAAACTCATTCTTATTTGAAACCAGCCAACTCAGAAATAAAACTAGGAGACAATCAACTTATGGGATGCTCTCTCCTATGGGAAGAGCAGCCTATTTTCCAAGCGCACCTACTCCGTCTCACTAATGTACCTCATGTAGCCACAAATATCAGGAGAGATTTCATTTTCTTTGATAGAAAAATGGATGACAGAGTAAATGGACTGATGAAGAGATTCGGGAGGTGTTGTTTTATTGTTAGAAATCATGTTTGGAAACAGGTAAGAATATCATTCATTACCTGTTATTTATCTTTGCCACAGCGATTGATTTATTCAAACACCCAGGAAATAAATGAACATACTTCCTGACAGATGCTTGGCTTTGCAAGTACAGGGAGAGATGTCCTGTTCTCACACATCTCACATACTGCGCAGGAAGCTTCCAGCTGGCCTCCAAAGCTTCTTAAGACACGCCTGCCGCATGTTAACTGGTCATTTGCATGAGGACTTTTCACTACAGGCTGGTGGCTCAGATTTGCCAGGCCTTGACAAGCCAAAGGTTCTGAGTCAGAGAAATAGTCTTTGGGAAACTCTTGCCCTGTTGATCTCTGACCATTTTCAGGACTGTTACGTTAACATTCTCACCTTAGAGGTCTCAGTGAAAATATTGCTCTCAAAATGAAGAATTAGAATTTCTTTCCATTTAGGAAGAATTAAAAAAAAAATCCTCTGCTTTTCATAGGGAGGTGCAAACATATGGAACTTTTTATTTATAAGGTGGTCCAAGCCAAAAATGTGGACAGATTATAAAGGGGTAAGTCATGGATGACAGTGATGAATTGAACCAGCATCCTAGATATTTATTCCTCACCTTCAGGGGTAACATCAGGAGGACAAACACACCTTTACCTGTGAGAGTAATGAGAGTTGACCCCTCACCACCATTTATTTCTGTTTCTCTTCCCTGCTTTCTTCCCCATGGTCCCTGTCATTAATGTTCCCCACTCTTTGTAAGTACTTGGGTCTTCTTGGTCCTTATAGTTTTTTTTTTTTTAATTATAGGCTCTTTCATTAACTTACAACTTAATATTATCTCTGAGCATGAACCAAATGTGCAGAGGGTGTCATTTGAAATTTGAACTCTTATCAACGTTTCTCAAGTCTTCTAATATTCCTTTCGAATATTTGTCTCCTATGACTATTATTTTTATTTTGTATATAAATAAAAGGTTTCTCTTCAAGCCCCCTTGCTATTTAGCTTTGCAATTTTTCTCTTTAGAATCTTTCATCATTATTATTCGGTCTGTAAATTGTTATTATGTTCTCATAAATTACTCCATTTTCCCCATTTCTCTCCTTTTTATATTCAACCCTTCCGCCATCATTCTGTTAAATTGGGATAATAGTACTTAAAATTCAGGTCTCAGTTTCAGTCTGGACCGTCTAACATTATATTACATGAATATAAAAATAAATGATTTCCATATTTATTTTTTCTAAATCTTCTTCCTAAAATGAATATACAGGAATCACAGTTCTTTATTCTATGTTAAACATTCATCAGTATAACAAGGTCCTATTTTCAAAAGCCACAAACAAATGTAAGATAAGAAGAAAAGTAACTTAAAATTTTACTGTCTCAATTTATTTTAAAGGATTAGTTTCCAGATCTTTTATATTCTATTTTCTTTCCCCCCTTGTTTTTTTGGCCGCATGGCTTGTGGGATCTTAGTTCCCTGATCAGGGATTGAACCTGCGCCTTCGGCAGTGAAAGCATAGAGTCCTAACCATTGGACCACCAGGGAATTCCCATGTTTCTTGTACCAAATGGGATGGCTCCGGGACAGTGAAAAACGCTGGAGGAGGCAAAGGAGCTGCCACAGGCCCTGGTAGGAGGGTCCTGCCTTAGTCTCATGAGGGGAGGAGGGCCCAGTGGAGATGGAGAGGGGTCGGGGTGGAGGGGTGCATGAAAGTTACTTTGGAGGTGGAACTGAAGGGACTTGTCACTGACTGCATCTGAGGACAGTGAGGAAAATGGGGTGTTAAGGATGATCTCAGGGTTTTGGCTTGTGCAACCAGGTGGATAGATGGCAGGTCCATTCTGTGGAGCAGGAAACGTGGAGGGGGTTGGGCAACATCACCTAAGGAAAGTACTTTCAATGTGGGATTGTAGTCTAGCTTCATATTTTAATACTCAGAGTCCTATATGGGAGCTGATGTACCAGCATATGTACATTACTTCTGTACATGTACAAAATTTACTAAGCTAGGCATTCCAGAAAGAGGCTATACGTAGCTAGATAAATTAAGGTGTTCAGCTCTCTCTGAGTCTAGCTTGACATAATAACACGATAAATAGTGGCTTTTACAATTTTAATGCTCACTGAAAGTTTAACCAGTGAATCTTCAGCCCTGGTGCTTGGGAGAATATATCATCCTTTCTTGCTGGTGGCCATGTCTGACTCTACTTCCAAACTGGACGTGTACTTCCTGAAGTTCCCTGCTCTCAGCCTCCCAAATTCCTAAGCCCTTCTCCCTCTGTCTCCCAGCCTGGAGCAAATTCTCTACATCCACCTGCTCCAATTTCCTGTATTTTCCAGCCCACTATTAACTTCCTTCTAAAAGGAACTTCCTGACTGATTAAAGCTCCCACACTTAACATTTCTCTCTTCTCATTCCTCTTTTCTCCCCTCCCCTGTCTATTTTTGTCTGCTCCTCCTTCCCTACTGAGTTTTCTTTACTTAGCTGACCTGTTCATCTTGTCCTCTTTCTTGTCTTAACCATCTGCCGGTCACTCTCTCTGAGCCATTATAAAGCCAACATCCCCAAACCCTGATCTCCAACCATATGCTTAAGAGTGTACTTTAGCTTTCTCAGACGAAGGGTAACATGACAGTGCAATTACTCAAGGAAGGAGGTGCTGTCCTCTATTACATGAGCTTTCTGGTTATTTAAAAACTAACAGGGCTTCCCTGGTGGCGCAGCGGTTGAGAATCCGCCTGCCGATGCAGGGGATACGGGTTCGTGCCCCGATCCGGGAAGATCCCACATGCCGCGGAGCGGCTGGGCCCGTGAGCCATGGCCGCTGAGCCTGTGCGTCCGGAGCCTGCGCTCCGCAACGGGAGAGGCCACAACAGAGGGAGGCCCGCATACCACACGAAAAAAAAAAAAAAAAAAAACTAACAAAACTCACCTCTTCTTCTGTGAGAGTTGGGTCTTCTTCCCGGGACTTGTATGACAACGAACTAAATCTCTGTTAGAAGAAACATAAACCAAGAGAAGGGAGTTTGAAGTCAATAAGCTAACCTTTCTTGTGCATATGCTTTGATCCATCTATCTACAAAAATGTTTTCACATGATTTTTTGGAGAAGAAATTATTTTCTACAAAGAAATTATATAAAGCACCTGAGGAATAAACACGTAAAAAGTATGTTTTTGCATACTCAGTAGTATTACACTTCGAGACACTTCTTCTGATTTTTTATTTGAATCTGTAGGTACAAATCAAACGAACAGTTATGTAGACTACTGTTTCAATTCCTAATTGTCACTGAAGGATTGATCATCAATGAAAGAGGGAAAGACTGATGAAGAGAAAAACATGGTTTCTTTATCAAATGCCTGAATTTTATATTTCTACAGCTTGCCTGAGCCATCAGGAAGACTCCTAAGTCATCTGGAAACTTTTCACAGCTAGTGCAGAAATCAGCTCACATTTTGTGCCTTGCTCCCCGCCTCATTTCTCAATGATTTTGGTTCCTGGTTCACGGATTCTGTCTCTAACGCATCTCCTGCCTGAATTCTTGCTGACTGCAACAAACACGGATCCTTCCAAGCCTGCCCCAGCTCCCTGACCTCCCTGCCCCGACCGTGTCCTTCCCACCGACCTCAACCTCACTCTCCCAGCTACACCTCGGACTTCTCTTACCCTCGACAGACACCCCACCATCCCATCTCCTTGCAATCCCCTTCAGACCAGCACTCCTTGATCAAGCTCACTCCTCCCATAACCCAGTTCCTACAATCCTGCCAAACTTTCTTCCGTGTGTCGCTTCTCCTTGGCGTCCTTCCTTTCTGCCCTGTCAAACTCCACTGCCATACTTTAAATACTCCACTCCCTTCCTGGTCACTGGTGAACTCATCCCTCAAGTGAGTCCTTAATGCTGCTCTGAATCCTTCTAGCACCTGGTCTCTGGTCTCCTAGCTCCCTACTTCATGTCGTCCCCTCTCTTCCCAAACTCCCAACACCTCCTCATCCGTCCTCATCCTTAGCTGAGGACCTTGAGAAAACTGAAGGAAACAAGAGAAATGTCTATAAACTTTTACCTCCCCCACCTACCCCCAGTCTCTGCATTCATGTATCTTCCTTCCTGTCAGTTGCCACGGATGAACTTTCCATGCTTCTCCTTGAGGTGATCCCTTCCTCCTGTGCACTAGATTCTGACCCCTCACCCACATCCACTCATGGATATAAGCTCCAGCATCTCTCCCAGTTTGTCTACATCATCAGCTTTCCCCTCTCTGTGGAGTCACCCCCAACCATGAAAAACAGGCTATTTATTCTAAAAACAAAACCAATGCACCCTTCTTCCAGTTCTATTACTCCTTCCTTTATAGTAAAACCTCTTACGAGAGCTCTCTAAAAAAGTCACTCAAATAATTTGTCTCTTCCTATTCTCTCTCTAAACCCATTTCAGTCCAGTTTTTGCCTCTTCACTTCAGTGAACCTGCTCTTGTCAAGGACACTCATGTCCACCGTGTAACTGATCTCTCCTGACCCACCTGCTGCATCTGATGCAGGGGTCACTCCTTCCTCCCTGAAAGTTTGCCCTTAGCTTCTAGGACACTGTACTTTCCTGTTTTTCTCTCCTATTTTGCTCTCTTCTGCTGGTTCCTTTTCTTTCCTGGACCTGTGTCCTTGGAACTCTTCTAGTTCCCATTCACACGTACTCATACAGTGATCTCATCGGATGTCAGCTTTGAAAACAAATTTCTGCTGCTGACTTCTAAATGGACAAACCCAGCTCAGGCCCTTCCTCGTCAACCTGCTCCTCCATCCAGCTGTTCTCTGACATCTCTACTTGGACGACCAAGATCTATCTCAGAGGGATCCTTTCCAAACCCAGATTAAGCCATTCTCTGCTCAAGGCTTTCGAGTGACCCCATTTTATTCAGATTGTAAGCCCAGGCCATACAGGGTTGGGGCCCTGTTTACCTTTCTTCCTACTCCTCTTAGCCTTGCTCTCCCCTCTCCAGCCACGCCCACCCCTTCCTCTTTCCTGGAGAGGCCCGGCCTGCTCTGGCCTCAGGACCTCCACACTGGCCATTCCCTCTACTTCATTTGCTCTGCCCCCCAAAATGTGTACCAACTCACTCTCTCACCTCCTTTAACATTTTGTTCAAATGCCCCTTCACAGCCAGGCATACCCTGACCACTCTATTCACAATTGTGCTCTCACCCAATTTTCCCAATCCCCCGGATTCTGTTCTAATTTTTTCCTTTAAACTTTAAAGCCTTCTAAGATACCACATACGTATTTATGTCTCTATCTCCTCACTTAAATGTAAGCTCCATGGGGGCAGAGATTTTTGTTCATTTATATGTTTTGTTCACTAGTGTATTCCCAGCACCTGTATCATGTGGCTTATAGTAGGTGCTCATTAAAATCTTTTTGCAAATAAATGCATGACTATTAAACATTTCAAGTTCTCCCAATCACTTAAAATTAGGATGGTTTATATGGAGATGATGGATTATGCATTCCTGTATTACTATAGAAAGGTAAGCTGCTTCCCAGATGGATATTTCCAGTTTCTAATGTGACATCTGGAGAATTGCTTACTTAGCAGTGGTTAGACAGTCAACTCTCTTATCTTTCAAATGCTTGTAAGTAAAGAAGTTTTAACTGCTTTAGGCAGCATAAATGTCACATTAGTTTTATTATCTTTAGTTATATGAAGGGCAAAAAATTAGGCTGCATTTTTGCATTTTACAAATATATTCATAAATACTGAGGCTCTCAATGGCTCGCTTTACGGGTAAAACGAAAAGCCGAAATGCATTCAGAGAACACTACACAGAATGACTCCTTGGTATAAGCTATATAACCCTAGCCAGGCCTCCCCTTTTGATCATGAACGCCCCAAGTTTTCCAAGGCTACTATTGACTGACTAGTCCCTACTTGGCCTTCCTACCAAAACTTGAGAAGAGAACCCTACTTTTTTCTCTGCAGAGAATGGAAATTAGATATCAGTTGCCTAAAGAAGGTAGGGCCTAGTTTAAATCCCAAGGAAATGCTGACAGCTGGAGATGTGAATCCCAAGCTATTGTGGCTCAGACATCAGCTTATGAGACACACACAGAGAAGGCTCGGGGATTGTCAGTACATTTTAGAGCTCTGTTGAATAGCTACACTTAAGAGCTACAGGTTATTATTTAGAAATTGTCACAAAATAAAATCTCTTACTTGATTCATATAAAAGTCTATACATAATCAGATACGCCCAGTGGCACCTGTGAACTGGTCCCCTCTGCCTATTCCTCTGCTCTGATTTCTGGGACCCGGGGAGCGGGGAGATCACCTCACTGCCTGGGGTGGTAACAAGTGGAAGAGGCTAAATAGGTGGCAAAGAGTCTCGTCTTTCCAGTTCTTGGTCTTCAAAATGAAGAAAATCATACTTGCCCCAATTAGACATGATGCAAAAACTGGAAAATATCCAAGGAAGGTGCCAAGAGAGAAATATTTTGTAAATATGAGCTTTCAGTATTTTATTACTTGGAGGGGGAAAAAAAAAGTCAAACACAGCTCACACTAAAACAGCTTCCACCATTCAATGCACGTGAGGGTGCCAGCATGTATTCCTTAGAACAACGTACAAACAAAAGCCCCAGGATCAGCTAGACGCCCAATCGTGACAAAAGCTCTGAAACCGATGTGCCGGAGCCCACCTTGTTGGTTTCACTGGTCCCCTCGGCGGCTCCTTCTCCTGCTTTACTCTCTGCCTGCTCCTGAAGGTTTTCATTTTCATCCAGAAGTTTAATGGGGACAGGGGGTGGCGCCTCCTCTTCTGGATCACAGGCATTTCCAAGAATACTCTCTGCATTAGCACTTTGTCGACACTTTTTGTTTCTGTCCACAGAGGCATATTCGGCAAAGTCTGTTTTGCCACTGGCCTGGGGCCCCGGAAGCTCTTTCACGGTGGAAGTTGACTTCGACCTGCTGCTGTGGCCTCGAGCTGAGTGGGCGGCGGCCGTCACCTCCTTAATTTCTTTCACAGTTTCATACAAGCAGTCCTCCACCATATTTTCTTGTGAGGCACTGTCCTTGAGCACTTCATACGGCCCCTCCATCCCCAGACCCTGGTCCCCGTCCGCGCTTTCTCCATTGAGCCTCGTGTCCACTTCAGTCTCAGGAGGAATTCTGGGCAACTCTCGGCTCTGATGACATTTTGGCTTCCCTGTGCTGTCCTGGGAGTCCAGCAGATCTGAAGCTGAGGTCTGGACTTCCTCGTAATGCTGCGTGCAGGTCACGGTGCTGTCTTCTGAAAGAACTAAAGGAGTGGGAGTCTTAAAAGTGGAGAAGGACAATTTCTGACATAATTATTACAGTGAAGCAGATGATGTCAAGTTAGGTGAAATCAAGGTGCTGGCTTTTTATTTGACTTGAGGCTGTAAATTACAGATGTTCTGACTGTTAGTGGATATTCTTATTTCAATCAGAGTGTAAACTAAAGCCCTCCATTACATCTTTCTGATACAGTATTTAATAAATTGTCTTGGCTATCAATTTGGGTCACAGTTATACAGTATTTGTTGTTACTCCTGATGGGCTTCTTGTAGGCAGTGTCCAAAGTGACCAGAGGATGAAAGTGACACTGCATAGGGCCAAAGTGTGGGAGGCTGGGCTCCAAAGGGGGGGGGGGCATGTGTGGCAGCCACTGTCCCGGCCCTACAGGCCACCTCTTCTGTGGAGGGAATACCTGGGAGCCATCCCCCTTCATAGGTCACTTTGTTTGACAGACAATGGAAACAATGGGGCAAAAATGTGCTCAAAGCAGTATCCCAAAGGGTCGGCCTACCCTGTGCCTCTTTAAAGCTCTTCCTTCCATCTTACTGGCTCCGGTACCAACATTTTGAAATTCTTAGGTTGCTACAGAAATGTTACTGCGTGGAGCCATTCAGTCATCCCTTTATCAAATGTGTTTGTTTTTTTTTTTTTGCGGAACGCGGGCCTCTCACTGCTGTGGCCTCTCCCATTGCGGGGCACAGGCTCCGGACGTGCAGGCTCAGCGGCCGTGGCTCACGGGCCCGGCTGCTCTGCGGCACGTGGGATCTTCCCGGACCGGGGCACGAACCCGTGTCCCCTGCATCGGCAGGCGGACTCGCAACCACTGCGCCACCAGGGAAGCCCTATCAAATGTGTTTTGAGTGCCTCCTAGGTGCCAGGGATGGTTGAAGTGCTGGGGATACATCATTCATCAACGAGGCCCAATGAGTCCGGCCCTTTGGGTACTTAACACTGCAGTGAGCCAGTTATTAAATTACTGTCTCTCCACTGTATGTTCTTTATATGCTATATATTCTTTATATATATAAGTGTATGCATATAATATATATATTATATAAAGTAAATATATACTTAAACATGTATTTGTACTGGTATATTCATATATATTTACTTTATATAATATATATATTCATTATATATCGTATATATTCTTTACATCTGTGTGTGGGGGTTTATAACTTAACAGTTTTTAACCCACTTGCTTTTACGGACTAGACTGGGATTCTCTAAGACCCTGGAGTCCAGAACAGTGTCTAATGCATGGTTGACCCCACTATGTTTTTACATGAAAAACTAAATGAGAAAAAAAAAAAAAAACAAAAAAAAACTAAATGAGTAAAAGAAGAAATAAAGTGCTCACCTCTTGTCCTGAAAAAAAAAAAAAAAGACTACTTCTCTTTAGGGGGACTAGAAATAGTGTCCCTTAAGAGTATCTCGGGAAAATGATAATGGATCCCTCGTCGGAAGTTACCATCACTACCCACTGTGTTCTAAATACTTGATCATCAAGGAGGGGGTGAACTTTTGCCCTCTGGATTTAGATGTCTGTGTCACGGCGGACAGAGAACGGGCACTGGAGTCTGAAGCCTCCGGTGTCAATCCTGACTGTCCCACAGTCTCCTTGTCTGTAAATGGAGGTAAGAGGAGGGTCTGCTACCCCAGGCGAAAGCGCTCTGTAAACTGGGGAGTGGAAATGGAGCTGTGACTTTTGTCAGCAAGCACGTCCTGGGCGTGAAACAGGCAGCATGCAGAGTGGTCCTAAGGGTGTACCCAGGAGTCAGATCGAGGGTTCAAGTTACAGATCCTCAGAGCACTGACCATAACATCTTAGGCAAGTTATTAACCTCTCTGCGCCAGACAGAATAGTGCCCACCCCCCCGCCCAGGCATCCACGTCCTAATTCCAGGATTCTGTGAGTGTGTTTCATTCCACGGCAAGGGAGGAATTAAGGATACTGATGAACTATAAGCTGATCTTGAGATGGGGAGGAGCCTGGGGCATCCAGGTGGGCCCGGTGTAATTATGAGGGTCCTTATAAGTGACAGATGGAGGCAGGAGAGTCGGAGAGAGACTTGAAGGTGGAGAGAAGTCCAGCACCAAGGAATGCGGGAGGCTTCCAGCAGCGGAAGCAGGCAAGGAACTAGATTCTTCCCTAGAGCCTTGGGGAAGAAGCGCAGCCCTGCTGATACTTTCATTTTAGCCCAGGGAGACCCGGTTCAGACTCTGACCTCCAGAGCTCCAAGTTAATAAACCTGTGTTCTTCTAAGGCACTGAGTTTGTGGTAATTTGTTGCAGCAGCAATGTTTCAGTTGCCTCATCTGTAAATTGTGAAGAGTAATAATTCCTACCTTACAGGGCAGTAATATTAGCCATAGTAATCTTATAGCTGTTAGCATAAATGGGTTAGCATAAATGAGTTAGTACACATACAAATCTTAGAGCAATGGCACACAGAAGCCAATTCATAGATATTAACTTTTCATCCAAATGAGATTTTTTTGGCTAAAACTGGTAGTAATACAAAAGGTGAGCAAGAACAAACACATTTCCTAGTTTCTGAGCTACATTTTCTGACACCTAGCCCCTTCTCAGGTGATGAGGCCTGCGTGGAAAGCTGGTATTTCTGCAGAACTTACCGTCACCGTTGGTGAGTGCCCCGTTCTGTTCGCTGCTGGCAGGCGCGTCTGTGGCCAGGCTGGTAACTGAACGGCTGAACATCTCCTTGTCGGAAGGCTGCAAAAACAAAGGCACCAGAAAAATCAGACTGCGTGGCAGAGGGGAATATCCACGGCTTTTTTTTGGGGGGGGACTATTTTTTAATCAATCAATCAATCAATCAATTAATTAATTAATTATTTTGGCCAAACCGCACAGCTTGTGGGATCTTAGTTCCCCAACCAGGGATTGAACCCTGGCCCTCAGCAGTGAGAGTGCAGAGTCCTAACCACTGGACCACCAGGGAATTCCCTCCATGGCTTCTTCTAAAAATTAAAACAACAACAACAAAACCCAAATCCGCTGCTTAGATTTAAATTAAGCGAAACGAAATAAAATCGAGCTCCTCAGTTGTACGAGTCACATTTCAAGGGCTCAATGGCCACACGTGGATAGTGGTTACCCTATCAGTGCAGTTACAGAACACTTCCATCTTGGTGGAAGGTTCTGTTGGACAGGGCCGTCCTGGGAATCTTGCGAGGCTGCCATCCACAGAGCTTCCCATCTGGTAATCACAAATAGGCTATGGTAGGTTGTGGGGTATCAGGTCCCTTAGCTCAAGGTGAGGGGGACCAGAAGCCCCAGGGCTGATCAGAATCAGCTCCAGCAGAGAGAGGCCTCATTCTTCTCCCAGGGGTGCCGGAAACGTTACCCTTTTTAAGGGTGTGTCATGCCAAGGAAAACATCACCTTTGTCATCTGAAGGGAAGGGACTTAAATCTGATCGGAGATAACGTCACTGTTGTCTGGGACTCATAATCAGCCAAGTCTCTGCTTCAAGGCTCCCCAAAACCATCATATGCTAAAAAGGAGGTTTGCAAACCTTTCTTATTCTCACAAACAAACTCAGGACACTTGGAGGGAAGAATGGCATTGATTGTTTTCTACTGGGCTAGCGTGGGTGGACAGTACATGGCATGATACGCCAGGCTGAGCTACAGCTATGACTAGCCTGAAGGTAAGGTGGTAGCTCACATATTTCTTGAAATATGCAGCTGGTCCCACGTAGCAGCTGAATCACTGCTGATAGGATCTGTTCCCCCATCCCACTCATGGAATGCACGGCCTGCGGGACCCAGGAGGCCACACCGGACCACGTTCCAGGAGTCCACCTGGGAAGTTCTGATGTAAATAGCACCACAACGTTGGCTAGCTGGCTTCACAAATTCTCTGACTTGGGAACCAAGTAATAATAACAGAGAGCAAATAGCTCATGCTGCGTCACGAGCCAAACGTTTACTGGGAGTCAGCTCTTTCAATCCCATGCAGCCCATGAGGTGGGTCGTTGTGTTAGGTTGCAGGGTGGCTGCAGACACAGGTGCCCATTCACAGAAATGACGTCACCCCCGGGCAGGAGTCAGCTGTGGGGGGGGACGGCTCCCAGGTGGGCCCATAACAGCACAATCAATCCGTCACAGCTGAATTATCATACTCTAGGCTCTCACCACCACTTCTTCTCTTAGCTTCTACGAGAAAACGCCTGCTGGAGCTCCAAACACAGAAGCCAGGAGGGAGCCTCCCTCTCACTGCAGCTTCAGAGGCAGCCATGGGACACCCCCCGCCGGCCTTTTGCACCTTAGGATTTAAAGGCAGCTCCTCTGGGGCTGTGGAGCGATCGGTGTGTGTCAGAGCCGGGATCAGGGGTGGGGAAGGCTGGCTGACTAGAGGGACTTCTCAGGCCTGGGATGGAGACTCTGCAAGTTGTACAAAATTGAGAAGCTAGGACAGAAGCTTGTAAAGAGAGCCACGCGATGTGTGTGTGCAAACGTGCTCTAGCGTGCACTCCCTTGCTCACACATTCATGTGAGAGAGGCTGTGGTGGGCTATTAATGAAGGACACTGCACATGGAGAGTCAGATCTTCCTTTTATCCACCCACCACTCCCTTCCTGTCTCACACCAGGGCTGCTGCTGGGTGTTAGCAGAAGAGCAGGAACCGACGGTCTAGAACAGAGGTTCTCACACCTGAGCAAACATCAGGATCACCCGGAGGGCTTGCTCCCAGCCTCCCCCCCACCGCCCCCCCCGAGTCTTCTAACAAACTCCAGGTGGTGCTGCTGGTCCAGGCCATGCCTGAGAACCGCAGCTCTAGAAGGACAACAGGAGGGGAGGGTGATGGAGATGGAAGCCGCTCCCCCAGTCCCGCCTCTCCTGCCAACGGGCACCAAGGAGAGTGGGAAGGGGACGAAAGCTGAGGCCTGGGACCTGCACGTGGGAGAAGCCACAGTGGAGGCACCACCTCCTCTCCCACCTGCCCTCTGGGTGCCTGCACAGCGGCAATCCAACAGAGGCGCTGGGGGCGGGTGAGAAGTGGGGACATAGACAACCCGAGACCGCAGTGAGGGTGACAACGGGGGTAAAAAGGAGGGGGGTGATGAGAAGCCCGGAAAGCAGTGGAGGGGGTGTGTGTGAGCTGCCTGCATACAGAGATGAAAGGAGGGAACTCCCCAGGGGCTCCCAGGAGAGGAGGGCTGACCACTTCGCTGCCTGGCCTGGAAGAATCCCGCAGTCATAGGGCAGGGCGCCCGGGACGCCTCCTGGGTGAGCTTGGAACCTGGCTGCTGGCTGCGTGTTTCATACCAGACCTCACGTGACATACTTCACTCATCCATCTTTCCTTTTCGCCCCTTCTTCCTCCAACCAGTTTATGCCTGATCTTGAGAAATTATGTCCGGGACAGGAAGCATCTTCACCATTTCAGCCTTGCGAATATGAGGGCGGCCCCATCCCCAGCTGCTGGAATTGCTCAGCCAGTTAAGGGCATGGGCCTGAGGGGAGAGAATGAGGTGGGACCAGGATGCCCAGGCTGCTCCCTATCTGGGTGGATCCAAGAGGCCCGCGGGGCTCGATCAGGACCCTTTAGGGCGCAGAGCAAGAAAACCCAGCAAGGCCAGGCCACATCTAGGATGCTGGGGGTCCCAGGCTCCAGTAAGCTTAATGATCAGCTGTTACAGGTTGAATTTTATCCTCTCCAAATTCCTATATTGAAGTCCGAACTCTCAATACCTTAGACTTGACCTCATTTGGAAACAGGGTCATTGCAGATGAAACAGGTTAAGATGAGGTCATATCAGAGGCCTTAAAAAAGGGTAACTTGGACAGAGACAGACACACATAGAGAGAAGACGGTGTAGAGTCACAGGGAGAACACGAGGTAAGGGCAGAGATCTTCAAACCAAACATCACTAAAGGCTGCCAACCGACCACGGGAAGCTAGGAGAGTGGCCTGTAACAGATGCGCTCTCACAGCTCTCAGAAGGAACCAACCCTGCTGTCACCTTGATCTCGAATTTCTAGCCTCTAGAACTGTGACATGATAAATTTATTATTTAAGCCACTCAGTTTATGGTCCTTTGTTATGACAATTCTAGCCAACTAATACACCGGCTGGAGCCCAGCAGAGGCAAAACAGAAACATCCCTGCAGTAGGTTGGAACTATCTGAGGATCTTTCCAGCAGTGGTACAACTGCATCCATTTCAGAAGCTCTCCCAACAACCTGGCTAATTGCACAGGCCTCTAGCCACGGTGAATATAAACCTGCAGCAAGAGGACACAGCCCAGGCAGCCAGTTAACTCTGGCTGAATTGCTTCCCTGGGTTTCCTTCAGGTTGTAAGCTTGTAGGGACCTGCTTTAGATAAGCGGCTATGCTTTAAAGCTCGTGCACGCGTGCTCACCACGTTCATCAGGTTCTCATGGTCTCCGCTGTGCTGTCTCGGCTTCTTTTCTCTGAAACAGAAGAGGAAACATGGCTGTAACATCCAACGTGCCATCTAAAATCAAACATACACTCCCCTTTCCTACTCAAACTTTGATCAACATTTAAATAATCTCTCTTTTAAAAATCAAGTTTATTTTGCCAAGGAAGCAGAAGCCAGACAATTCACTCTACCTCTCCTCTGCAGGCAGCAGGGTCCGAGAGAGTCAAGTCCTAGCAAGGGGCTGGTCACCTCTCTGGACCTCCCCTTCCTCCAGGAGCAGAAAATACAAGTTAACAAGAGGACTGGGGCAGTTTCCTGAGTAGAAACTGTTTATATCTAGAATACTGGCATGAGCTTTTTGTTTTTGTTTTTTTTTAAGGAAATCAACAATTTTCATCTCTTCATCTTTCTTAATTCAGTCTTTGCAAAGTCACACACTGCCATGGGATTGAGAAAATAAAGAAAATACAACTTTTGGCTTGTCGGGGAGGTTACATGCCCTCAGGATGAGTCATATGTACTTGCAGTCGATGGAAAAGTCCATCGAGTAAAAATAGAATTTATTTTTACTCGGGACAGGCTAAAGAAAGGGATCAGTACTAGAGGCTACCTTTCCCATAGATGTATAAGGCAACAGTGACACCTAGTGGGAGAATAAATAATTGCAAGGCAGGCCCTCCCAGGCCCAGGGGAACAAACACTCCTCTAGCTTTGCTTCTATTTCTTCATCTTCCTGGCCAGTTAGTCTCTCTCCCAGCCCTGGAGTCCTGGATCCAAACCGCGCAGGGATTTGGAGGGTAACTTGTGTTCAGGGAGTCTGGATTTTCCCCTCTTGACAGAGACTTTAGGGCATGAAGCCACATCCAGCCTTTTAAATGACACTTGTCCAGTCTCTTCCAAGGTTATTGAGAAGAGTTTGGAAGAGGGCTGGCTGTCAGCTGGTCTGCACTGGCTCCCAGAAGCAGCCCTCACCAGAGAGCTGCATATGTTGTAACAATGTCTGAACACCTGGAAAATCACTCCTGGTTAGAAAGGACTTTGCTTCTCTCCAAGCAAAGATCTCCTTTTTTTTTTTTTGGTGGAGGGGTTACACATTTTATTGTTTATGAGGGAGACAAAGAGGGAGGAAGGGGAGAGGGGAAAGAGAGAGAGAGAGAGAGAGAGAGAGAGAGAGAAGTATAATTCTAAAATAAGACAAGATGGTTATTTCATACACAGAATGTTTCTCTTGTAGAAAAACGAATGTTTCTTAAGAAACTGCAGTTCTAGATAACAAATCCTTAATAAAATGACTCCCTGAAAGCTACAGAGCAGCAAAAATTCTCAGTAACTCTCAAATGGCAGCAAAAAGAGTATCTTTAATGCACATGATACTTACTCTATTGTTTCTGAGAGAGACAAAGAGGGAGGAAGGGGAGAGGGGAAAGAGAGAGAGAGAGAGAGAGAGAGAGAGAAGTATAATTCTAAAATAAGACAAGATGGTTATTTCATACACAGAATGTTTCTCTTGTAGAAAAACGAATGTTTCTTAAGAAACTGCAGTTCTAGATAACAAATCCTTAATAAAATGACTCCCTGAAAGCTACAGAGCAGCAAAAATTCTCAGTAACTCTCAAATGGCAGCAAAAAGAGTATCTTTAATGCACATGATACTTAGATTTCCAAATGTCCACAGATGGAAAAAGACAATACACATTTTGACAAGGGTGTGCTCATAAGAATAGCAAAAATTTCCTTCTGGGAAGTTTCATACAAAAGGGCTCTTCCAGTTGCTCCCCAGGAAAATCAGATGTGGCTTTTCACTGAACTAATAAAAAGTGTCCTGGTCTCCTTTGCGGCAGAGAAGTCAGTTCATCTAACATATGAGTTTCTGGGAATGTCTATGCAGTGAGATGCCATTCATTACAGGCTTTTTACATAGAAAGTCTTCTGGGTCCAGGGAACATGTTATTTTAAGGCTCTAGTAGACATGCACTGCTCTCACCTGTCACAACTGGAGCACAGAAAGATGAGGAAGGTGATGAGGAAGAAGGTGGCCACAGCTGCCAGGCTTCCCCACAGCGTGATCTGCATTTGTCCCCCACTCAGCAAGCTTCCCTCGGGTCCCATGGTGGGTGGGAAGTGGCACAGGCTGCTGGATTTGGTCAGTCCTTCCAAGGTGGCGACATGGGGGTAGAGGGCTGCGTCCTCCTGCAGAGAGAACAACGTGTGCTTTGACAACTTCTCGCGTGAGATGCCAGAATCTGGGAGTAAGCTCCTGGTGGGGCGTGGGGTGAAGGGGGCGTTTGAGCAGAGCAGGGAGGTGTGTGCAGAATGTACTGGACTCGACTTGGAACTCCCTCTGGGCAAGTTCCCCTCTGTGGTCCAGGCCTTTGTTTTCTCATCCAAAACGCAAAGCAGGAGCGTGCAGTGCCTAGCGTAGTGTTTGAGGCAACGGATGTCTTGTTATTTGGATATGTTTGGGGATAGATTCTTAATGTCTTCAAATAAATTTAAGACTCCAAGTACTCCACAGCAAATGAATAAATGCTTATTTGGTTTCCCGTGGTTTTTTTGGTTTGTTTTTGTTTTTTTGCCAGAACAGTGTAAAGCATTTATTACAGCTTTCACAAAAACGTAGTTTGCATCTTTCCCACCTGAATCCCCAACTCCCCAAAACTGCTTCTCTTCGAGAAGGTTTAAGGTCAATACAATTAATGAAATAGATTGTCTTTACGTTCACCTTCATAAACAGTTAACTATTCTCAGTATGTGACTTTATTTCCAGGGCTGGCTTTCACTAAACTTTGTAAGCACTCAATAAGTCCACTTTCAAAGGGATGGCTAAAAGTCTACGCTAAGAATGCATCACCGGCAGCAAATTAGACCTATTTATAAACGACTACAAATTGAGTATAAAAGCTGGGACATATTAGTACCCTGCATGTGCCTGGGACTTGAGTGCTTTCCTCATTTGATCACTGCCACCAGGCTGTGAAGAAGGCACGGCTAATCCTCATTTTTCAGAGACACTAAGTTCCCGGACCGTGTCACTGCGCTCAGTGGCAGCGGAGGATATGAGACCAGCCAGCTCTGACTCCAGCGCCAGTGGTCTCAGCCCCTAGAGGGCGCTCCTTCTCAATGGGGGCTACCGCTCCCCGGTCCAGCTACAGGGCTTCTAAATGAAATGGATAATGAGTTCTGTGAAATATTTTAAGACTTTTAGATTTTGAAAAACAGAGTGCTATATCAAATTAACGATCTCTCGTCAGAGATGCCTTGCTTAAAGAACATTTGCTTTGCTCAATTGTAGAACATTCTCACTTAAATAGCCTTTTTTTTTTTTTGTGGTACGCGGGCCTCTCACTGCCGTGGCCTCTCCCGTTGCGGAGCACAGGCTCCGGACGCGCAGGCTCAGCGGCCATGGCTCACGGGCCCAGCCGCTCCGCGGCACGTGGGATCTTCCCGGACCGGGGCACGAACCCGTGTCCCCTGCATCGGCAGGCGGACTCTCAACCACTGCGCCACCAGGGAAGCGCTTAAACAGCCTTTAACTTCATCTCAAGATTCATGAATAAAGTCAGCAAATGAATATTTTTGTCATGATAATTCATCAAAACTCAAAACATTTTTTTTTTCCTTGAAAAAGACGGTTGATGTTTGTATTTCCATTTGCTTCCCTAACAGACCTGGGACTCTTATGTAGCCATCACTGAGCATCTACACCAAGCCAGCACCTGGGGAGCTTACGGAGTCACTGTGGTTCAACGAGACCAGATTTTCTCCAGGTGAGACACTTCACATTTATTTCAATATTTAAAGGCGACAAATAATAAAAAGCTGGAGAAAAAGAAATTTTATCTACAAGCATGCCGAGAGATTTCTAGATGAAGTCGATTGCTTTCTATATGGCCTTGAACCAACATGAACACTTCTTAATGCTCTATAAATAAATAAATGACAACTTCCTGGGTAATACAGAACTTCTTTCTTCCTGTATTGGTTATATATTATACCTATAAACACTACATGCATACAGTAATGGATGGTCAAATTGCCTTTGCCTGTTTGCCCCTGGACAGCTATAACTGAGTGAAAATCACCAGCACTTCTCTTATGATTTGTTGAAACAATGAATAATGCACTTTAAACTTAGACTACAAATTGGCACCACAAGTTATTAAAATACATTCAAGCACATGAATGACGGGGACCTATGAATATATATGAAATAAAGCGGCACGTGGGATCTTCCCGGACCGGGGCACGAACCCGTGTCCCCTGCATCGGCAGGCGGACTCTCAACCACTGCGCCACCAGGGAAGCGCTTAAACAGCCTTTAACTTCATCTCAAGATTCATGAATAAAGTCAGCAAATAAATATTTTTGTCATGATAATTCATCAAAACTCAAAACATTTTTTTTTTCTTGAAAAAGACGGTTGATGTTTGTATTTCCATTTGCTTCCCTAACAGACCTGGGACTCTTATGTAGCCATCACTGAGCATCTACACCAAGCCAGCACCTGGGGAGCTTACGGAGTCACTGTGGTTCAACGAGACCAGATTTTCTCCAGGTGAGACACTTCACATTTATTTCAATATTTAAAGGCGACAAATAATAAAAAGCTGGAGAAAAAGAAATTTTATCTACAAGCATGCCGAGAGATTTCTAGATGAAGTCGATTGCTTTCTATATGGCCTTGAACCAACATGAACACTTCTTAATGCTCTATAAATAAATAAATGACAACTTCCTGGGTAATACAGAACTTCTTTCTTCCTGTATTGGTTATATATTATACCTATAAACACTACATGCATACAGTAATGGATGGTCAAATTGCCTTTGCCTGTTTGCCCCTGGACAGCTATAACTGAGTGAAAATCACCAGCACTTCTCTTATGATTTGTTGAAACAATGAATAATGCACTTTAAACTTAGACTACAAATTGGCACCACAAGTTATTAAAATACATTCAAGCACATGAATGACGGGGACCTATGAATATATATGAAATAAATTTTTATATCCAGATCCAGGTTCATGCATAACACATTTCAGGAGGTACAAACAAAAGATATCTGTTGTGCAGGCGTTCGTGTGTTCTTTCTTTCCTTCGCTCATTCATTCGTACAATGATTTAATCAATGCCTCTTTATAAAGTTCCCGGTTCTTAGAAAATAATTTGCTGAGTGAATTATTCAAAAGGCACATATCTATCCAGCAGGCCCCTCTCTCCATCTCTGGTACACGTTTCTCTTTTCTCTTTCTCTCTCTCAACAGGGGGAGGCGATAGAATATAATGAATTATGTGGTGCTCCACCTAGCAGAACAGTGTGGGGAGAAAAAGGGTGAAAGCAGATTATTAGCAGCTACTGAATAAAAGATGTAACTCAGAGAAAATGTGGCAAAACTCCTGGATCATTCCCTTTCAACCAGAATTTGCAGAAAAGCTACTGACAGAAATGCTTTTTTACAAAAGTTCTCATCGTGGACAAAAACAATCTCACAGTGCAAAGCAAGATCACCATCTGGTACTGTTTCTGAGTCAGATCATCAATACATTGTACCCCTAAGGACAAGGGCTCCAATTGCGTGGGCAGCTTCCACCTCTCAGAAAACTCTATGTGCAACTCGACAAGGAGCCACACAGGTCACAGCTGTGGTGGCAGTGCAGCAGGAGCGCCTACCCTTGCAGGACCAGTGGTGTGCGGGGGTCTACACACACGTGACCTCCCTCCCAGTGGGACTGTTCCAGTTTTAGAGAAGGTCTGCACCACTGGTACTCTCCTCTCCCGGTCTCTTTCTCTTTCTGGTCTCCTGTTTCCATAATTCTCCTGCCCATTTCTTCTCTGGTCATCTCCTTCTTAAATTTCAGTGGCTTATCTGAAATTTGGTGGGGGGCTTCCTCCCCCCACCAACCCAGTGTGTGTAGACGGACTGTCCCCCACCATGTGTGTAGACAGACTACCCCTCCCGTGTGTGCTGATGAACTGCGCCCCCCAGTGTGTGTAAATGGCCTACCTCCCCCTCTTTCCCCACCGTGTGTGTAGATAGACTACCCCCTTACCCCCGTCCCATTTGTGTAGATGGACTACCCCCTCCCTCCACCGCGTATGTAGATTACCCCCTCACCGTGTGTAGACGGACTGCCCCTCCCCCGTGTGTGCAGAGAAGAGCTAACACGCATAACGCATGTACGCGTTATGACTTCCACATTCCTCCCTCTTGGTGGGGATGAGAATGGAAGCCCTGTGTGGATGGCCCAGGGCTTTCCAAGAAGTGGAATGGACTTTCCCCCCAAGGCTGGACCCTCCTGCACTGGTTTCACTGAACTTAAATGCAGTACTCAGGGTTCTTTCGTGGAGTTCATTTGAGCAGGGCGGGGCATCGGTGTCCTTCCCTGAGACTCAAGGCTTCTCTCAGGATTAGCGACAGAGAGAGAATGAGGACAGCGGGGCACAGGGTCCGGCAAGTAAGAAGTCACCCTGAAAAGGAAGGACCCCGAAGGAGCGAGGGTTTTCTATATCATACACTGTGCGCCTTTACCAACCAGGTCCACGTGGAAAAGATAATCCAAGGCTGCAGAGTCCCTGATGCTGTTACTGGCCTTGGGGACCAGCTAATTTTCTGCTAATTCCTATATCAAGTAAGATGTTTCCTGAGCATCCAGAATCAATCCACACCAGCAGAAACACGTGAACAATTTGGGGCGATCTCTCATGATTTTGTCAAGGAGATATTTAAGCCTGTTTCTCTCTATCCTGTTCCTACCTGTCGCAATAAAATTGCACTCAATTATAGAATACTGTTTCTTCAAAGTTAAAAAATATCCCGTTGTCAGACCACATGTGTAAATATTCTATGAGTTATTCAACATAGAGCAAAGGATGACCATTCACCGTACCTCAACAAACATTTATTACAGCACCTGAATGCCCCACTCAGATGTGTTGCAAAAGATCATAATACTAATGAAATAGCAGATTTAGTTTAATAGTCGTACATCAATTTTTTTGTTTTAGAATAGGCTTCACCATTGGCTGCGCTGACGTACAATCATGACCAGTGACTTTAATTTAATGCATGATATTGACAAGAGGTGGTGGCATTTCGCCCACCCCGCAATCTTATATCATTTCAGACTACCGTGGGAAATTGTCATTTGGCCCTGAGAAAGGTCGATGCCTGAGTTTATAGGACTGCTTTGGGGGATTCTTTTAGAAGTAGGGTTGGATAACTATTCTGGACTAAAAGCTCCATAATCACTCATGCTTTTGTATCCATTCCTTTCATGATTCTAATCAATAAGTGATTCAATATTGAGAAAAACCGAGGGCCTTTTACTTTAAAAGCAGGTGCCATTTTTAACCACAAGGGGACAGTCTAATTCTATTCTCAGCCCTAATCAGCAGGCTCCTCCAGGACAGACCTCAGTTATTCCTGCTGAGCCTTTTAACTGTCTTCATTAGCCTGGACTATCCGCCACCCCAATCAATTCCAACAAAAAAGAAAGCAAAAACCGGATGAAATGAATGAAAGTTGCAGCCCATCTACCAGCTATTTATTTCCTTAGCCCAACACGTTTAACAGGTAGGTGCTCTGATCGCTGCAAATTCTGTATAATTTGGTAGAGCTGGGATGGCCGGTGAGATTAGCTATAGAAGCAGACACTTAGTTCCTCAGAAGCCGGTTGAGGTCAGTAATGATGGGCATTACCCTTTTACAGCTGTCCTAGTTGACTCATAATTAAGCATGTTGGAAACCACCTCCACATGACCTCTCACCAATGGCCGAAATAAGGAGCTCAAGGACCCATCGCCATGGGAACGCCTCCTTCCCGGGTCATCACCAGGTGTGGGAACCATGCGGTAAAATGACACTTTACGAACAACAGATTAACCAAACACCTAAATTCTCTGCTGGGCTTCTGTCCTGGGAAGCACGTGGGCAGATGCACAGGCTATGGAAGCATGAACCTCTCCACTGAAGTCTCCGGTCTCCTGAAAGAGCTTTAAGCTCAAGTATTCAAATTCGGGTCAATTTCTCTTCCGACCAAAGGGGCTCTGCTATAGGTAAGCTTTGTACACTGAACTCTGTGTGAAAGTCAAGCGGGTCTGCTGTAAACATGGAGCCACGTCAGTGAATGCCTACTGTCCACCAGGGCCCTGCTAAGGCCCAAGGGTCTCTGCCATACCAGTTGTTACAAAGATATCCCCGTTTCTCTCTTTCCCTGAGTCGGGGGGAGACACACCCAAAGAGAAGAAGGTGGTAAGGCACTCCAAGGTAAGGTTTTCTTTATGGTTTCCCGAATCATTTTATTTACCTATGGAGCAGTATCTTGACGTTTCTTCCTGCAGCAGCTTGAAGCACGAGAGAAAGGAACCTGGGAAGCCTTGACATCACCAAACTGGCCCTGCTGCCATCAAGGCTTGCTGCTGCTGTGGAAAGAGCCAGGCATTCATCCCAAGAGCGGGTTGTAAATCCTTCAGGCCATCTGTCAGCGTAACCTGATTTCTTCTTGTGCATAGTAAACCTCTTGATCCCCATGGGAAATGGGAAATCTGACCCTTTGGGAGTGTGTGTGTGGCTGTCACTTGTCTTCAAAAATACATTAAACTGGGCTTCCCTGGTGGCGCAGCGGTTGGGAGTCCGCCTGCCGATGCAGGGGACGCAGGTTCGTGCCCCGGTCCGGGAAGATCCCACATGCCGCGGAGCGGCTGGGCCCGTGAGCCACGGCCGCTGAGCCTGCGCGTCCGGAGCCTGCGCTCCGCAACGGGAGAGGCCACAACAGTGAGAGGCCCGCGCACCGCAAAAAAAAACCCAACAAAAAACAAACAAACAAACAAAACCATTAAACTTACATTACAGAAGTAATATAGTTTATTGCTTATCAAAGCTCTGCCGCCGTTTTGGTTTTTGCCTTCAGAAAAGCCAAAAGGCGAGTGACTTTGGTGGGTAAGGAATGCCTTCTAAGGTTGTTGTTCCTCCTATCCTGACTTGAAAACCAATTCCCAAGGTTCATTTTTTATTTTTAATGGTAAATCTCATGAGAGAACAGGAGAGGGGTCGGGGGGAGAGAGAGAGGGAGAAAATGATTCTGACAGACATGGGTGAGGAATCCAGGTAAAGGGTCTTCAATTTGCATAAGCAAGTCTTAATGGGCTGTTTCACAAAGTGTGCAGTTTGAACTTTAGGCTCTATTTCTTCCTGCCTTGCATGTTTGCTCATCTGATCTGAATGAAAAGTTCCTTGAGGGCAGGGATATATCCATCTTGTATCCCACCACATTCTCAGCATCTCCATGAGCTGGCAAATAGGAGCCAGTCAAGAAATTTTTACTGAATACATGTTTCTGCAAAAGGAGGATTCCCAAGCTGACTCTCAAAATGCAAGTTTAATGAATAATTTGTTAGGTAAGGGAGAGAAGGAGAATAAAAGAGAACAGCACATCAGGCAAACAATTAAAAATTAAGCCAAGTATGTCTTAAGGCAAAACCTTAGCTCTGGAACAAACACAGCCACCTGCCTTTTTTGTACTGTCACCAAAGCAGCCTGAGGTCTCTTGAAAAAGGTCCCAGCACTGGAATTACTTGCTTCTCTGTACGTGAATCCTCACCACCCTTACCAGGTCTCCACACTGGCGATCGATCTCAATGTGTTCCCAAGCTTGCCGTCCCTCTGGCCCCTTCTCAGCGATGACACGTCACGCCTTCCTCCTCTCCTAGGAATCTGATACACACCTCTCTCTTCCCTCCCTCACAGTCCTGGGTCTTACATTTCTCAAAGGAAAGGGGAGCCTTAACTATTCTTGGCTGTCTTCGCACATTTTCATCTGATGGAAGCCTAACCATCCCTCAGGTCTCAGCTTAAATGTCACTTCCTTGGAGCAGCTTTTCTGACACTGTTTCCCCCCTCCCCAGTTTAGTTTAGGCCCCCTGCCTTTTTTTTTTTTTACAAGCTTTTCCTTTCATAGCATCACTCAAGAGTAGAGTGATGAAGTCTCTTCCACTGGTCCAAGCTCCAAGAGGGAGACTGTGGAGAGACGTTATCTTGTTCACAGCTGTAGTCCTAGTGTGTGGCACACAGTAGGCACTTAATACATAAGTTGAATGAATTAATAATGAGTAAATAATTCCGAGGATCCAAGAGGAGGTGGATACTGACTTGGCCTTCAGAGATGGTAAGAATTAGAAGAAGAAATTCTTTTTCTCAGTCTTCTCAAACAAGGCTGAAATTTCTCAGGTATGTGAGGGGTTCCAGAAGCTGGCTTGCCTGCTTGACTGGCTGGTGGGGACATCTCCATGGTGCTGCCTCCATCCTACACATGATCGACTGGCCTCTCCCCACGTTCCCCTCGGGGTCCTGAAGGGGCCCAGTGTATATCAGTTTCGACTCATAGGCTTGAAATAAAAAAAAAACCACGGCCATCCCCACCATGTTCATAACCCCCAGGTGTCCGCCCATCTGGGACAAGAGCAGACAGGTGAGGACATGGGAGCCACGCCATCTTTCTGGCAGGCTCAACTTCACGCGGTTGTGACTTGTTTCCGGCACCAGAGAGAAGAACGCTCACTCTCCTCCGATTCGCTCACTGCTCACTCCCAGCCGTGTCATCATGGGTCTCCCTTCCAAGGGAACTCGAGCGCTTTGCAGCCCTGGCACCATCTTCTTCGCTGGAGTCCGGTGGGGATGTGGTGTTTACACACAGGCCAGTTTACTAAGATGGGACATACATACATTCATTCATTCATTCATTTATTCATTTATATATTTATTGCGGTGCGCGGGCCTCTCACTGCTGTGGCCTCTCCCATTGCGGAGCGCAGGCTCCGGACGCGCAGGCTCAGCGGCCATGGCTCACGGGCCCAGCCGCTCCGCGGCATGTGGGATCCTCCCGGACCGGGGCACGAACCCGTGTCCCCTGCATCGGCAGGCGGACTCTCAACCACTGCGCCACCAGGGAAGCCTTTTTATTTATTTTTATTTTAAAAATTTATTTTCTTGAAGTATAGTTGATTTACAGTGTTGTGTTAATTTCTACTGTACAGCAAAGTGATTCAGTTATACATATATATACATTCTTTTTCATATTCTTTTCCATTATGGTTTATCACAGGATACTGAATATAGTTCCCTGTGCTCTACAGTAGGACCTTGTTGTTTATCCATTCTATATATAATAGTTTGCATCTGCTAACCCCAAACTCCCAACCCACCCCTCCCCCAGCCCCCTCCCCCTTGGCAACCACAAGTCTGTTCTCCATGTGAGGTCAGGACTCTGTTAAGCACTGCTTTGCCTGCTTTTATTTGGCTTCTGACGAACGGGTGATTCAGACACCTTAAAAAAAATAGTAGTAAAAGACTTAACCAAAAAACAAAACAAAATAAAGAAAACCCCAAAACCCTTCAGTGTCTTTGCTGGGAGGTTCAGAAATTTACCATGTGACATAAATGCCTCTCAAATCCTCCACTCACGGACCATGATATTTAAAAGATCAGATTCATTTTAACACTTGAACTGTGGTTGGACACTAATTACAAATGCTCCAGTATCTGTCACATCCCAATTAGCTTTTACCAAGGCCTCACCTAACAATGCTACCTCATGGAGATTGTACATCAAAGGATGCTTATTCTGGGAAAAGGAAACCTTCAGGATGGAAGAAGTGGAATTTCAGAGTTAGACAGCATTTTAAGCCACATCCCAGAGGAATCCCAGTTCGTAGTACTGGTTTCATTGTGAGTTAGATCAGCCACACCTTCTGATGTACCCGGATGTAAGGACTCTGAGGTAAGAGTTAACATTCTACCCAGGCACTAGCAAGAAGGTAGCGTGACTTATTACCCAGTGCTCAACACATCAAGGCCATCTTTAATTCTCATCTTTCCTACATTTAAAAAACATTAAGAATTCTTTACATTATGAAACTGGCCGACAAAATGCTTTTCATTGACTTCTAGAAAGCAAAATCCTCAAAAACCATCCCTGCGAGTTACTTGCCGGTGTTCCCAGAAACTACTTAGGGAGACAGAGTGACAGCTTGATTACAATGAGTCAGAACTCTGTTTGAAAATGTAGGTACTCAGGGCTCACCCTCAAGGCTTTCTGCCAGGAGGGTGGGGGGAGCAGATGACTCAAGGAGTGTGACTCCCAAGCTCCTCATAGAGGAAGCGACAGGGCCACGGACCTTGCAGGGCAGAGCTCCTCCAAAGGTGGTTCTGCAGCAGAAGCCTCACCATCATCTGGGAACTTGTTAAAAATGCAGAATTCCGGGCCTTCTCTGAGGCTTATGAATCAGAAAGTCTGGGGTGAGGTCTGGCAGTCTCTGTTTTAACAAGCCCTCCAGGTGATTGTGATGCATGCTGAAACTGGAGAAGGCTGTTCTAGAATAGCACCTTACTGCCTCTCCAGATCACCTGGGGATCTTGTTAAGCGGCAGATTCTGAATCCTGCGTTTCTTTTTTTTTTTTTTTTTTCTTTCAGTTTTAATATATTTTTAAACTGAAGTATAGTTGATTTACAATGTTGTGTAAATTTCTGCTGTACAGCAAAGTGATTCAGTTATACATACATTTGCATTCTTTTTTTCATATTCTTTTCCATTCTGGTTTATCATAGGCTATTGAGTATAGTTCTCTGCGCTATACAGTAGGACCTTGTTGTTTATCCATCCTACATATAAAAGCTTAAATCTGCTGACCTCAACCTCCCACTCCATCCCTCCCTCAACCCCCTGCCCCTTGGTAACCACCAGTCTGTTCTCTATGTTCCTGTGACTCCTGCATTTCTATTCGGCCCTCAGGGGAGGTCTAGGCTGCTGGTCTGAGGGCCATGTATGAATAATACTAGTGTAGATGTTCATCTTCCTTCAACTAGGGTTGAAGGGTCATTGAGCCAGATCCCTGGGGTGAAACTTGGCCTTCATCTTCCTTAAAGTTAGGTGAGATGAGGTCAGAGCTCCTGTGTCCTTGGAGCCTTCTTGATTCCCATAGAAGCACACACATAAAGGGCTGCCCTTTACAGAGTCTGATGAGATGGCAGCTAGTGGACAAGTCACTGATGTGTGGAGGCATAGACCCAGCTTGTACTCCATTCTTTCCCACTACATTGCTTTGTGGCCTGGAATGAGCCGGAACCTCCTGTGCCTCAGTTTATCCTTCTGAAAAGTGAGGTCATTTATAAAGTTTCTTTCCAGCTCTGAGATTCTATTTATAAAAGTAGTCAGTGATTCCTAAGTTGTACGACCCAAATCCAGAACTTTCCACGCAAAGGGAAGTATTGACCAGCAAGAACCAGAAATTCTCAGTGGGATCAATAGTTTCAACTGCCCAGGAAACACAGTCTTAATAATTCATGGGAAAACCTGATAAGGCCACACCAGCTCACACAGATGTCAGGAGGGGACAACATGGGCGGTCTTTACGGTCAGGGTCCAGCGCCGGAGGTCAATCCCGACACCCCCAGAACATCAGCAGTACATCTGGCAGCAACACCAGGCACAATGGCTGCAGAGCAGACGATGAGTCTCTTTTATTTTCTCATTCACGTGTAGTTGATATATTTACACATTTATGATTCATATTTATAAGAGCCTTTCAACAAAGTGTGAAGATCAAACCCAAGTATGCAGATGGGTGTGCACAGGTAACTTAGAGAGAAGATGCGGCTGCTGGAAGCTTCTGAGGCTTTTAAAAGGCATATGCCCCAACTTAGGAAATCTTACAAAGACGGCAAGTCTGAAAGGGATCCATCTAATTTCCAATCTCAATACTTGACAAGCCTGAGGAGATTCCAAATGTGACAGAACATTCTGGAGACTTTCTGTCTTTATTATTAAAGATGCTTAGCTCTTTGGGGGTGGCTTCATTCGTTTCTTGACTAATACCTCCAATGTTTCTTACTCTTTGACACTAAGGTACAAACTGTATTTTACTCTTTGACACTCACTCAGTAATTCACTGAACAAATAATAGCTAAATACCTACTCTGTGCCAAGGACTGTTTCATCTTCCAATCACACCTTGACTATGAGATGACAATGGTCTGCTGAAATTCAGTTGCAAAATTCAACTGGCAAGAGGTGAAAAATCTTTAGAATTAAGTTCCTAATACAGAGATATATTTTGATCACAGATGAAAAACAATTTATTGTTGAATTCCAAGCATGGGAAGTCAGGGGAAAAAAAAGCCAGAAGTCCTTTCATTTCCACCATATTGCATGAGAAACAACATCTAGCCACAATAATTGTAGCGTGATTCCATTCAGCTTGACAGCAGAGGCGCCGTGGCATTGACGCAGCTGCAGTGCCCTTGGACTGATGTTGTTTCAAGCTGAGAACTGTCCTCATTGTGTCTGGTGGATTCCAAAGGCAGCCTCTGCGTGAGTACGGGGTGGACAGGACCACCACCAGGGACCCACGCACCCACCCATCACAGTCAGGGTCAGCCAACTGCTGAGGATGGATCAGATTTCAAGGACCTGGGAGGGGGCCTGTAGAGAGTACCCCCACCCCGTCCCCCCACCCCCTAATGGAAGAAAACTGCTTTCACTTTACAGTTAAAGCAAAGCTTAAAAAAACATTCATGCAAGAAGTGGCACAAGCATTTAAAATCCCATTAAGAAATAAATGACAGAACAGAGCAAGTCACCTAGTGAGGAAAAGGGAGGGAAGGAGAAGGTGAGAGGGCTAAGGCCAGAGTGCAGACACACTGTGCGTGGAGGGAGGCAAGGGGAACAGACTCGGAGGACTTTTCTGGCAATTTTTTTCTGCTTTACCACTTTGTTTACAGCTGGCTTTACTCCATGGGGTACTTTGGGAGTTTAAGAATGACATGTGTATGTACATGTCTACGTACTTCAGCGCATTTATTTTCTTCTTCTCCTTTGCCACTTTAGGGAAGATAACACTCTGTTGACAGAGATGGGGAGATGGGTATAACAGAATGGCAACCCCTGTGGAGATTCTGTTCTTACAAGGTGTGACATGACTAAACATGAAACTCAACAATCAGAACCTGTCAAATGCTTTGTAAGAGGTCTGTGTTCATTACAATGACCATTAATATCATGGACAGCCAAAAGCACTTTGAACTAGATACAGAAAGCAATATGGAGTATTTAAGAAGATGTGGTAAGAAGATGTGGTGTACATACATGTATATATATTATATATACACACACACAATGAAATATTATTTAGTCATAAAAAAGAATGAAATATTGCCATCTGCAGCAACATGGATGGACCCAGAGAATATCATACCAAGTGAAGTAAGTTAGACAGAGAAAGACAAATATTATATAATACCTCTTATATGCAGAATCTAAAAAATAATGCAAATGAATCTATATACAGAACAGAAACAGAGTCACAGACATAGAAAACAAACTTACGGTTACCGAAGGGGAAAGCAGGAGTTGGGGGGAGGGATAAATTAGCAGTTTGGGATTAACAGATACACACCACTATACGTACAATAGATAAGCAGCAAGTATTTACTGTATAGCAGAGAGAAGCAGAAAATAATCTGAAAAAATATATATAACTGAATCCCTTTGCTGTACACTTGAAACTAACACAATACTGTAAATCAACTATATTTAAATTAAAAAAAGTTGTTTCAAAAAATAAAGGCGGAATATTACTTAGCCATAAAAAGAAACGAAATTGAGTTATTTGTACTGAGGTGGATGGACCTAGAGTCTGTCATACAGAGTGAAGAAAGTCAGAAAGAGAAAAACAAATACTGTACGCTAACACATATATATGGAATCTAAAAAAGAAAAAAAAGGTTCTGATGAACTTGGGGCAGGACAGGAATAAAGACGCAGACGTAGAGAATGGACTTGAGGACATAGTGAGGGGGAAGGGAAGCTGGGACGAAGTGAGAGAGTGGCATGGACATATATACACTACCAAATGTAAAACAGATAGCTAGTGGGAAGCAGCTGCATCGCACAAGGAGATCAGCTCCGTACTTTGTGACCCCCTAGAGGGGTGGGATAGGGAGGGTGGGAGGGAGAAGCAAGAGGGAGGGGACATGGGGATATACGTATACATATAGCTGATTCACTTTGTTATACAGCAGAAACTAACACACCATTGTAAAGCAATTATACTCCAAAAAAGATGTTAAAAAAATTAAAAA
>NC_041228.1:56377681-56385239 GCF_002837175.3 Physeter macrocephalus | reverse complement strand
ATTTATTTATTTTTGGCTGTGTTGGGTCTTCGTTTCTGTGCCAGGGCTTTCTCTAGTTGCGGCAAGCGGGGGCCACTCTTCATCGCGGTGCGCGGGCCTCTCACTATCGCGGCCTCTCTTGTTCTGGAGCACAGGCTCCAGATGCGCAGGCTCAGTAGTTGTGGCTCACACGGGCCTAGTTGCTCCGCCGCATGTGGGATCTTCCCGGACCAGGGCTCGAACCCGTGTCCCCGGCACTGGCAGGCAGACTCTCAACCACTGCGCCACCAGGGAAGCCCCAAGTTACTCAATTTTAACTTTCACTTGTTAATAAAAGAAACACAGGTATTTATGGAGTATAATGTAAATCTAGTAAGAACTTAAAAAAAGGAATATGGGAACTCAAAGAAATTTTCCACATGGAATCAAAAATTTGAGTTCACTCTTCTCTGCCAGTGAGGCTTTGAGAGGCTCTGGTTGTGCTAAGAGCATAAACTAGAGCATATGAGTGATACCTCCTAGAGGTGTGGGGTAGGCACTGCATAGCCGTCATAGCAGCTCTGTAGATGTACACTATGGAAGTAGCACAGTGGAATTTGATCCTGAGAAGGTCACTGTTGAATTATTTCTCATGCCTCTATTACAGGAAAACTTCAAGAAAAATATTCTTACAAAATGGAACAAGAAGGTGTGTTTTCAGGACAAAAAAACTCATTTAGAAAAATCTCAGTTGTCACTGACACCTAGTTATTGCTATTCAGTTATTGCTGAATTTAGTTATTGCTATTATATATTGCTATATAAATCAATATTGTCATTTTAATTTATTGGATTAGATAATCTAATCCAAGTGGCTTCATTCCAGTTTTTTTGTAAGCAATTATTTCTAATGGCTATGTGATTTCTCAACACTAATTATAAAACAATACATTATTATATTTTAAATTTAAGAGAAAGAGTCAGTCTTTTTTACATTACTTTTTTTTAAGCCTTTCTCCAAACCCTTTGAAATCCTACTTTATTTTACTTCCTAATGCATTGTCATATTATAATATATCAGGAACAAGCAAATTTTAGGGACAACTGGTCCACCAGCAGTCACTGATGTGCTGTGTTTCATCTTACTAAGAACATGATTAAGAACAATCTTAGATGTCCTGCAACATTCACTAATCTACCACAAGTCTCTGATTCTGTAGCCAGGATCCATCTAAGTCACCAAGGGGTAGGATTTCAGCATAGTCCCCAAACTAGTATTGATAATACTCTCCCAGACTGTGTCATAGTGCTACTATTGTAAGATCAGACAGGGTAGGGAGAGGCTGAAAAATCAAATTCCAATCTTTCACGTTATTAACCAACTTGTAATCTGATGCCATTTCCCCTAATTTATTATTGGATATGGCTTTTCGATGAATTGAACGATACCCTCTTGCCAATGTTAACTGGAATACGAATATCCTCCATATTGTAGCTGACACTATTCCATTGTCAATGAGCTGGGGGGGGGCGTAGACTGGATAGCAGCTGAACCCACTGACTAATTAATGTCATAAAAGGTAGCTATTATAAAATATTAACATAAGGAACTGTCATGATTTATTTTTCTGTATTTTTTGGTAAAACTATTAATGACATTGTTCTATTGTGTAGTGCATAAAGCTCTGTGTGATAAACTCAGAGATTTTAGTGCTTGGAAGGTGGTTTTTTTTTTATCCTGAAAAGTTAGTTTGCTTTTTTTTTTTATAGTGACTAAACTATACATACAAAAATCATACTTCCTTTTCTCTGGCTGGAAGCTGAACGCTGTAATTATCCTTCAATTATAGCAATTATCTTAGTCTAGCTGTTTCTTCCCTCTCTCTACACCAACCCCAATTACAAGTTTTTGATTTCACACATTTTGAAGAGTCTTATGTAAGTGTCTTTATTATAACAACCTCAATATTTCTTAGAAACAGATCTTAATTTCTAAATATTGTATATATGAAGCTTTAAATTTAACTGCCATATACTAGTCCTTTATAGATTTTAAAAGCTCTCAATGTCCAGATACATTTTTAAAAAGCAAAGGATGAAAGAAGGAAGAAGGAAGGAAGGAAAAGAAGACCTTCCCACTAAACTAATCTTTGGGATCATAAGTTCTAATCTCTACTCTAAGGAAATAATGAAAGAAGTATTCAGATGATATATGAGATGCAAAGACTAAGGTGATTAATTAAAATCAAACCAACTTTATCCTAAAGGCTACAGAGAATTATTAAATTCCTCTGAATTAGATTAGAATTTTCAACCCTGGCTATACATTAGAATTACTTGGTAAACTTTTTACAATATACCAATGCACAGGCCTAACCCCAGAAATTGGCTTAATTGAGCAGGGATTAGGTCTGGACATTTATAGTTGTAAATGTGTCCCCAGAGCATTTGAATGTATAGTTTGGGCTGAGAATCACTTAGCTAAGACTATTCGTTCATAGTTCTAAGCTTTTAACTGACAAATGCTACTTCATTTTATTTCTTACATTATTGGAACATAGCATAGTTAGGGTATGACAATATAAGACAGATACAGCTCACTGTTCCTCTTCCCATACAAGTCCAGACTGGGCACCATACGGGAAACCTTTCCTGACCACGTCTCCTGGTCCCTTCATCCCAAGGCTGGATGAAGTGCCCCTCCTCTGTGCTCACACAGCAACCTTCATAGCCCTTACTGCTTATCACTGTGCAGGGTAATCATTTACTTGTTGGTCTCCTGTACTAAGTGGGTAGTTCTCAAAGCATGGTCCCTGGACCATCGGCATTACCTGGGAACTTGTTAGAAATACATATTCTTAGGCCTCACTCCAGACCTAATGCATCGGAGTCTCTGGGGGTATACCCAGCAATCTGTGTTTTTTAAAAATTTTTATTGAAATATAGTTGATTTACAATGTTGTATTAATTTCAGGTGTACAGCAAAGTGATTCGTATATATATATTCTTTTTTTAGTTTCTTTTCCATTATAGGTTATTACAAGATGTTGAGTATAGTTTCCCATGCTATACAGTGGACTTTGTTGTTTATTTTATATATAGTAGTGTGTATGTTTTAATCCCAAACTCCTAATTTATCACCCCCTCCCTCCCCTTTGGTAACCATAATCTTTTTCTATGTCTGTGAGTCTGTTTCTGTTTTGTAAATAAATCCATTTGTATCACTTGTTTAAGATTCCACATATAAGTGATATCATATACTTGTCTTTCTATGTCTGACTTACTTCACTTAGTATGATTAAAGTATTTTCAAAGTAAACATTTCAACAAGAAATACAAAAAATCTCCTGGTCTAATGTCACTAGTTCTCACATACTGTTTTTAGGTGGCATGTCAAAACTGATGTAAACACTCATTATGTCTCCACTTACAAAATGATCCATAATTCTTAAAGGTAAAGAATGTACTAGAAATCAATACATTATTATGACAAAACCTTTCTTTATGCTTTAGGCTACTTGAACTTTTCTCTTGATCTTCATTGCTTCAGTGGACACGATACACGGTTCAGGTCAGTTTGACAAACAATTAACTGAAGGACTACTACCATGGGCGAGGCAGGCTCAACCCCTTCGGCCTCAGCTGCTTCCTTAGTCTCCTTGGCCATGACCTTCCAAACCCACAGGCTATTTCTTTCTAGCTCTTGGACATATTGAGTTTGTCCTCACCCTTTTGTACTAGCTGTTTACCCACTGGAACGATCATTTTTCAGGTCATCACACAGCTGGTTCCCTTTCCTTTTTTTCCATCCTGTTCAAACATCATGTTCTCGGAGAAGCCTTCTCTGACCAACCTTTCTGTAGCCCTCTTGTGCACCCCAACTCAGCTTTATCCCATTGCGCCCTCTTCCTTTCCTGTTACCCCATCTGAAAGCATCTTATGGATTGGCCTTTGTGTTCATAGTTGGAGGATGCTCTCTAGAGCATAACCTCCATGAGCACAGGCCCTTTGTCCGGGCAGCTGTAACTCCAGCACCTACAACGGTGGTGTGCACTAAGTATCGATGGAGTGAATGAACACACGCCTTTGCGGTTTTATCAAGAGTAGTTCCAAAAAAAGTCCTGTACTCCTTAAGGTTGAAACTACTGAACAGATAATAAATGAATGTACAGTCGCAATTTTAACGTAGAGTTCCCCACACAATATGCATGTGTTGGGATTTTAATTGGACCCACAGAGCCAGCCACTTTCGCACAGAAGGCGATTTGTACCCTGTGCCTTCGCTGGCTCTCAGTTTCCGCCAGAGAGAGCTTCTCTTTTTTGAAGTCTTGGCTGTTCCTTTCAATTCCTGGCAGAAAGCAGCTAGACATTAATGTCTGAAACTGCACTTCCAATGGTCTGTGGAGGTTTCCTGAGATCACTTTATTGGGGGTAACACCATGTTTATTTAGTGTAGGGTTCTCAGTCTACCATGGAAAAGTTTTTGCGTCTCTTGCTCTTGCTATTGTTCATTTCCATACATGTCTGGCTTGGGATGGGAGTTACACTGCAAAAAGCATCCGCTTAATGTTAGCGGGTTTCTTACAGCCTGGGATATTTTGTCGGTAGTAATCTTACCCTTCCATTATTACCATGTGATACTAATAGGACTGGCCAGGAAATCAGCTGTAATGTCTTCAGGACAAGTCCTCCTGACACATGGAATCGACAGTTGGACCCTACCTCTATTTCGAGGCGCTTCTGTTTGGTCTAGGCTAGCACTTTAAGCCATATTAATACTGCACCCTGCCAGCCTTCCAAACATGTGCCTGTGTTTGCATGTCAGCTCTGTTCAGCATCTTTAGCATTTCAGTTTTCCATTCAGTATAGAAAAGTACACTTGATGTCATTCACAAAATCAGCTACATTTGTATCTTGTGAAACATGCATAGTTTGGTGCCCTTGCTCAGAAATGTCACCCAATAAATAAATATTAGTTCCTTCCGCTGCTTTCCTTGCTATTTTTTTTTTTTTTTTTTTTTTGGGGTGTGGGGGCCATGGCTCACGGGCCCAGCCGCTCCGCGGCATGTGGGATCCTCCCGGACCGGGGCGCGAACCCGGTTCCCCTGCATCGGCAGGCGGACGCGCAACCACTGCGCCACCAGGGAAGCCCCTCCTTGCTATTTTAACAACTTACTTTATTCAAAAATATAAAGAAGAATCTGCATCTTTAAAAAAGTCAGTCTACCTAAAGTATTCAAATGTACTTCTAGTAGCTGTTTATTTTCTGTTAGCTAATTAGAGTCATGTTAAATTCAAACAATAAATTGTAATCATTATCAACCTCTGAATCAGCTGCTTCAAATGCAGGAGGTCCAATGACAGGATAAAGTTCTAAGAGATGGTGGATCTTGCTTTAACCAAATCTAATATATATAAATCTGTATTCATAAAAGAGTGGCATTATGAAATAATATGAATATTTTCCAAAAATACTATTTGAACTAATGATCAATTCGAAATTCTTTAAAATATAATTCCATTTCAAACAGACGTTCACAGAAATTTACAGGAGCCTATGCAATGCCATACAGTAGGCCATAAACAGACACAAAGCCAACTCAGAACTAATGATTATTTCCCAGCACTGATATAAGGCTGTTCAACTGTAGGGTTGGGCTGATGGAAAACTGTAGTGGGGAGTCAGGAGGACCACACGTGAACACACTGATGAATCAATGCAGTGCAGAGAGGCACAACCAGACCCTGGGTTGTGTGATGTAAGACGAAGCATGAACTATGAAGCCTTCTTGCCAAAAATGTGAACCTGAGCTGATTAAGCCTCCAGATGTCACCACCAGGCTTTTATTTATTTATTTTCTTCTACTTCTATAACTTAACTAATCAAATAACAATCAAGGGTTTTGTCTACTCCCGTCAATTAACTCACATTCACAAGATTGTGAGGTTCGTGCATAAGTTTCTGTATGTGACTATCTGTGTTAAAAAAAAATCATTACAAATGTTGTACGTGCAGCTTGTGTAACTACCCATAATGACTGTCATCAATGTGTCCATTAAAATGCCAGTGTACTGAATGGCAGGAAACGAGAATGACCAAGTCTGGTGGTAACTACACATTTGAGAAGACACTCCTAGAGCTTCCCTTCTCTCCCTGGTTGTGAAATACATGATCCTTGTTCTTTGAGGTTCAGTCTTAGGCCTTTTTCCTTATTTTGACTCATATTTTCTTCCTGGCGTCTTATCCACACCCATGAGTTCAATTCCTTTCGGGCTGCCTTGATTCCCTATTTGTATCTCCAGACGAAGCCTCTATTCTGAGCCCTAGATTCCATATCCAGCTGCCATGGGACCTCCCCCCGCCCCAGCACCCGGCTGTCTCCAGGCCCTCGGTCTCAGCACGTGTGCACACTGGACTGGACTCTCCATCTTCCCTGCTCACGGGTGGTCCTCCAGGACGCCATATCTCCGTGAATGGTGCTACCTTCAGTTCTCTGCGCAAGCTCACATCCCAGGGTCCTCCCCTTTACCACCGCCTCAGTTTCCCCGCATATCCAATCCATCACACCAAGCCCTCTTGGTCTCATCTCCGAGATGACTTTCAAATCCATCTCTTCAATTAGTCCTTGTCTCTGCATCACCAAGGTCAACCCCCTAGTCAAGTTACCAGCATCTTTTGTCTTGGCTACTGCACTCACCCTGCCGTCTTCCAATTTCTTCTTCAAACCCCAGCCAGAGGGAATCTTTCCAAAAAGAAAAGCTGATCATACAAGCCCTCTGCTTAAAATCCTTTAATGGTTTCCTACCGATCAAAGGATAAAGAAAATAAAATCATATAAAGTAGGCTGCCACTTCCTGCAAATCCAGGCTTTGGCCTCCTTCCCCTCCTCTTCTCGTTCTACTCTCTCACTGTCTCCATCCCACTCACTTGCTCCTTACCTGGAACCTCTTCAACTGCCCCAGCCCCTCCCTTAGTTAAGTTCTACCCCCCATCAGATGCCAGGGAGGCCTTCTCATGCACAAGGCCATTGCTCATGGCTATACGCGTTTCTCTTTCAGAACACCTCTTTTGCCTACGTCCACGTATTTGTGCCATAGGTTTGACAAATGTCTGCCATGCCTTCTAGACCGTATGGAAACCCTATTATGAAATCACCCCTGAACTCATAGACACTGCAGTCTGTCATCTGGTAGCACATGGCAATCTCTCCTCCAGTTATGCTTGAGTAATCTTGCTGAATCTGGTGACTCTGGTTTGTATTGGTTTTTGTTTGTTTTTTGTTTCCATAGTTAGTTGTGAAGTATGAGGTCAGATTTAAAAGAGGGCCCATTTGCACAGGGCCTGGGAGGTATTGCAAACACTGAGGCAGGCCAGGTTAACCATGGGGAAATCTTTTCTCCTTCTCGAAAAACATGATGTTTCTCATTTTTCTTTGAAGATAGGATCTGCTCATTCTATCTTTTGTTTTTTTCTTTACCTTAAGAAAACCACAGCACAAAAATAATGAGAAATGGTGATTGACCCTCAACTTGATGGTTGGGGAATGACAGAGCAGGGTGGGGACAAGGGCAAATTTTTTTTTTTTTTTTTTTTTTTTTT
>NC_041228.1:56350254-56377545 GCF_002837175.3 Physeter macrocephalus | reverse complement strand
CCCGGACCGGGGCATGAACCCGTGTCCCCTGCATCGGCAGGCGGACTCGCAACCACTGCGCCACCAGGGAAGCCCAGGGCAAATTATTATTCCACACCCTCCAAGTTGGGTATTGGTTGCCATTCTTTTAAAAGACAACAGGAACAAGTTCTATAGTCTTAAAATTTAGATGTATATAGATGTATGAAATAGAACAAATATTTAGGTTTTATTAATCATCTTCTAAAATCTGAAGGACGAAATAGATTACGCTTACTAAATTTTTGGATGGTGTTCATTGGAATAGGGTTTCCAACAGCTCTCAAGACGTGCTTAATATAAAATGTTTAATATACTGTAAATCCTTTACAGTGACAATGTTAAAAACCTTAGACTGTCCAGGGATCTTTGAGATCGAGTTCAACATATGTGCATTTAATTTTTACTTATAAAAAAATAATTGCAGGAGGTTCCTTAAAAAACTACAAATAGAACTACCATACGACCCCGCAATCCCACTACTGGGCACATACCCTGAGAAAACCATAATTCAAAAAGAGTCATGTACCAAAATGTTCATTGCAGCTCTATTTACGATAGCCAGGACATGGAAGCAACCTAAGTGTCCATCAACAGATGAATGGATAAAGAAGATGTGGCACATATATACAATGGAATATTACTTCCTTTAATTAACTATATTATAGTTTCTTAAGGGAACAGAGGACCTTACTACTAATCAATTAATTGGACACTACATTATACTTCTTGTTATGTTCATGAGTACTTAAGATATTCTTATTTATAGAATATTGAACTTTCTTATATCTAAATTTAAAAACCTGACCCCATATATGCACTACCAAATGTAAATTAGATAGCTAGTGGGAAGCTGCCGCATAGCACAGGGAGATCACCTCTGTGCTTTGTGACCATGAGAGGGGTGGGATAGGGAGGGTGGGAGGGAGGGAGACGCAAGAGGGAAGAGATATGGGAACATATGTATATGTATAACTGATTCACTTTGTTGTAAAGGAGAAACTAACACACTATTGTAAAACAGTTATACTCCAATAAAGATGTTAAAAAAAATAATTGCAGTAATTTAAGATATTTGCAAGGTTTGCAAGGGTAAGTTTGTCTCATCTTGGATTCAGAAACCTTTATACAACTTGTGGTTTGGCAAACAAATGTCAAAAATATGGATTCCCCTTAAAGATATTATGTACAAATAAAGCCATCAAATTTAGAATAGCAAGCCCCACATGGTCTAGCAGCATCAACAAAAATCACTTTCCTTGCCAATGTGAATTTCATAAAGCAGAAATCATTCTCAGGCACGCAGAGACCGACACATCAAGTCCACGAATACTTATGGCCATACGCTAGGTACCAGGTTAGGTGCTTTATCATGTGGCCCATAAGACAGGACTTTAAAAACAAACACTGTGTGTTCAAAAGGAACTGTTTACTCTTTATGGAAAGAGGGACTGTACTCTTGTGTTTTAGCGGGAGACAGGCTGGTGAGTACACACGGGACTGGTGGGATTTAAAAGCACAAGCAAGGCCATCGGCAAACCTGTTTGGATTGGGCTGCTTTGAACATCTTAACTTATATTGCCTTTTTCTTTCTGATAATCTATTTAACCTAAATATCTGGGATTCAGTATTTGGGACTACAAATGTGACAGAACTGCCTCGTAAGCATAAGTGTCTTTGTATGATCAGGATTAATGGAAATAGGAACTGAGGCTTATACAGTTTCAGTAGGTACCCATGCCCACTGCCACCCCTGACTCCCCATCACTCAGAGAGAAAGTGAGAGAAATAAGGATGGGAGCCACAGGTCTCAATCACTCCACCATCAGGACTTTCTAAAATCATAAAAGGAATTGCAGTATAATTGAAACTCAGTGCTTGAAAGCTAAGTGTAAGCAGGTGGACGGCCTTTGGAGGGCCTTGGGGCTCCTGGAGTTGGGGCGCCGGGTGATACAGGCTGGAGTCAGGACGCAGGGCCCAGTGATCACATGACATATCTTTAAGGAACTTCAAGTCCCACACTTATAGAAAGCAGACACCATCCTCAATGAACATTTGCCATATTTCTATACTGCACATTCCTGAATAACTTTTGATGCCCTATTTATTTCAAAGAAGATAGATTTTTTTTTTTTTAAATTTTGGCTGCACTGGGTCTTAGTTGTGGCATGCACGTGAGATCTAGTTCTCTGACCAGGGATCGAACCCGGGCCCCCTGCATCGGGAGTGCGGAGCCTTACTCACTGGACCACCAGGGAAGTCCCCAAGATAGATTTTTTTTTGACCCAGTTCACATTACTGATTAGAGATATTCTAGCTGCCAGATAAATAAATCTCCATTGGATCCAATGGGTGGGATCCAAGAGCAATTTATGGATCCATCTGGAATTATATGGGGCTTGGCTGGTTTTGTGAAAATAGTTATAATGCAACAGTGAAAGAAATCAATAAAGATTTATTAAGGTTTTTCTTTCTTTGCATAGGTTTAAAAATGGGTTCTGACCTATTAAAAATGCCTTTACTATTTTTGGAGTTGAAATATTACACTTTACTGTCTCTGGTTCTTTTCTTGAGTTGACCCTTCACATAGATTAAGTATGTCTTTCTCATGCATGGCTGTGAGGATGTCTGGCTGCCACTGCCAGGCTTTGTCAGCTTCATCAGGTGACGACACCTGAATTCTGTGCCAAGATACACATGCCCTCATAGGCAATAGCTTTCCTCTACTTATATTATCTTTCTGTAGCAGAGAAAAAAAATGCATAACATTTAAACTTCTTGAACACCATTTGGAGGTTCATCTGATACTCTTTAAAAGTAGGTAATTAAAGAATTTGGCTGAAAATCTGATTTTTAATATATGTAAGAAAAAGTTAATAGGTTTCACTTATTGAACATCCACTATTTGCCAGATACTTTTTAACTTGGAGCCTCACCTAGAAAGATCAAGTTACATTTCACTTATTCTTCATAGGATTGTTGTGAGCTACAGGTAGGTGAAGGAGATTTTATCAATGGTCACAAGGCTTCCCCTCCCTGTATCCTCACTCCTCGCACTGTAACTTTGTAGGTCCTTCCAGCAAGAACTGTTGTCTATTTCTATACCCTTAATTCTTGGCTGGTTTTGGACTCACTTTGTCCCATGGAATGCAGTGCAAGCAACAGTGTCAGACCTGAACCAAGACCATAACTTTGCATGTTTCTGCTCTCACTTTTGGGACCCTGCTGGTCCTGTGAATAAGTCCAGACTAGCCTGCGGGATAAGAGACATGTGATCCAGGTGTCCTCATTGTCCCCCAATGGTCAGTCAATTGCCAGAAGCAGAGATACTTAACTGACTGCAAGCTGACTGTAGACATATACATGAGCCCAACTGAAACCAGAAGAATTGAGCCAGCCCAAACTACAAACCCACAGAATCAGGAGCTAAGTAAATGGCTGTTGTTTTAAGCTGTTAAACTGTGGGGTGCTTTGTTATGCAGCCAAAGCTAACTGATACAAAAGGCATATTCTCATCACTGTACTAAAGAGCGGTACAGAAAGGTTAGTAACTTGTCCAAGGTCACTAAACTAGTAAGAGGTAAAGCTATCAGGTATGACCTCTGTCTTATGGGCCCACACTCTTAGTTGCTCCACTGTGCTGACTCTTTTTGATACAGATCCCTTTGTACTCTTCCGGCATTTTTAAACTTATTTTTGGAAGAGCACATATATTTGATAAATGTTCAATCAATGAATGAATAAATGATTAAATATGCAATTACACTGAGATAAGATTTTTCTCACAAAACAGAACTCTATTTTTATTTTGAAGTGAATAATTTCTGTCTTTCTTGGCTGTGAGACAGAGCCATATTTACAGGGCTTGATACTTAGCAGGGGTGCTCAATAAATGTTAGATCTCATGGACCCTGTATATGAACTGAAATGCCAAATAAAACAAAAGCCAAAGCAAACACTGTAGCACTGAGGCATGCAGGGGATTTTTTCCTAAAACATTTCAAAATCAGGACAAACTCTCCTGGTATTTGTGAGGTGGAGATCTAGGGCAAGGGACATGATTTTTTCCCCTTAATATTGGTAAGCTTCTTTCTCTTTGAAAGTATACACTCTTTAAATGATCCATCGCTACTCAAGTCACCGAATTTCAAAGAGTGGGAGAATTCTGCTATAAAAAGACCATCACAGGAGGCATTTCCCACTCCCTTAAGGCTAGTGGTTCTAAGCTTTGGCTGCATAGTGGAAATACCTGGGAAATTAAAAAAAAAATGCCTCTAGAGAATAGTTTAATTAGTTTGGGGTACATCCTGCACATAGGGACTTTTAAAAGCCCCTGGATTGACTTTACTGAATTAGTCGAAGTTGAGAACCACTATACAACCCCTCCCCAGCGTGCTTCCACCGGTCAAGTGATTATTATTGGATTTAACTTTTAAGGCAGACCTAAGTAAGCTTTCCTCTTTATAGGCCTCTAATCAAAACATGGCACTGAAAACCTATAGCTAGAAAATAATAGTTTCTTATAATGGACAATGACTGACTCAAAAGGAATTAAGCAATAATTATCAGATGAGTATCTTCCTGATGATTAACTCAACAAGCATAACATGAACACTTGGCAGGGTCTTAAATGTCTTCAAGGCCTTAAGTATAATTAGGTATTCAAAATTTTATTGCCCTAAATTAAAATACCACATAACACTATAAATTATAGTAAATAATAAATTCAAAGTAAATTGCATTGAAGCACATTAACCTAAAATCTTTGTTTGAAAATGTACCTTATATGAAAATAAAAATGTATCATAAATTAAGGTATAATTTAATATTTAATATGATTTTGAGTTCAGATTCAATGTGGGCATTTCAGAAAACTGTGGTCTTATCTTCTGAATGTATAAGTGGGTCTCACATGGCAACAGTATTATTTTTAAGGACTATTTTTTTGGGGAGGGATGTAGAGTACAAAAATGCTAGAAAATGATAAATAGTAATCCTATGCTATAAACTATGTAATGCATGCAAATTGCTTTAGTACCAAAATTTCATCGTCAATGAATTCCATTCACAAAGAGACCTCTAGCACATATTCAGAGAGTCAGAAGTTTTCTAAGCCCCAGTTTTCGGGAGAGAAAAATCTGGTGTGACTCTCTCTGATTTCATAGGAATGGAAAATGAGGTCCAGAGAGGTTAACACGTCAAGCAAAGCCCCCGATACCCAATGACTGGGAATTGAGCCCAGGACGTTTAAGCTTGCACCCTCTCATGTCTCCGGAGATGGGTACAAGGACGATAGCAGCACAGTGTGTTCAAGCCCCACAGTCACCGTGGCTGGCTGGGATTGGCCTCGGATTTTGCCCATCTCTGCTGCAGGTGGCTGTGTCCCTAGAAGACCTTGGCAGCGGGAGAACTAGTTATCACTTCCTACTCCATTTCCTCTTATGACAAAACAGGCTGGAGTCAACTCTAGCCCTTTACGACATTCGGTATGAATACAGCTACTGTATTTTTTTCTAGTCTATTATTAACTTTTTACATTAACATGGTACATTTGTTATAATTAATGAACCCATGTTGGTACATTATTATTAACTAAAGTCCATATTTAATTCAGAGTTCTTTAGTTTTTATCTAATGTCCTTTTTTTGTCTGTTTCAGGACCCCATCCAGGATCCCACATTACATTTAGTTTGCTCTGTTTTTTCATTAGTTCAACTGTGTGTGTGTGTGTGTGTGTGTGTGTGTGTGTGGCAGGGGGTATGACTATCTCTCGTCTTCTGTGTAGCCAGTTAAGGGCAAAATCCTACAAATTACTGTTCTCAGGTGCTCTAATGTAAAAGAAAAGAGTATATGTTAATGAAGTAATCTGGAGTTTTAATTATGAGAAAAACACTGTAGATAAGAGGAAGGTTAGGTTAAAAAGAATTTGACATTTGGAGGGACCTAGAATCATGGTCTCTGACTTCAACATGGAGTAACAGAACCTAAAAAGCAAGGAATGGGGCAGAGGAGTGTGAGAGTTCCGAGTAATAAAAGGCACTTCACATAGAACTAAAGTAATGCAGAAGAAAGAAGTAATATTGTGCAATTTATCATCATTAAATTTAGGGGAGTCTGCATTTTTGAAATCCACAGAAATGCAGTCACAGTTTCCTTGCCAATATTTGTATAAAACGTTTTCCAAACACGACTCATTCATCTTACTCTGAAATGAATTGTTAGATCACAACAGAGAATGTTAAAGACTTTGCATCCCTTATAGAAATGCCAAACATTTTACTCTGCCTGATGCTGTACTATAAATAGGGAAATCCAAGTGCTAAAAATGTTCTTCAAGTTGCCAAACATAGTTCTTTAGCATCAACCTCCTCCTACAAATGACTCATTCTTGCAAAGTTTGAAAATGAAAGCTAGTTACAATTCAGAGAAATGTTGTAGCGTACAGCGATTAAATGGCAAAGATATTTCATTTATGTATATTTATTTTTCCTTAGATCATATCCACTGAAATTCTTCAGAATTTTACTGAAGTTTTATTAAAGAGTAGTTACTCTCATGAGAAGTGGATTTTTAAACTAACAATTAGAACAGCCAAGCAACATGAATATTGTTGGAGAATAATGATGATTTTAATCATTTTGAAATTCGTTAACTTCATTTGGATATAATAGATGTAACATGTATTTACTGTAATAAAAATAAGTTAATAGTGAAGTCATAACATGAAAACTAATAAGCTCACCAAACAAGATGGTACAAATAATGCCTCAATGTCCAAGAACACAAGGAAATTAAACTCTAAGAAATTTTACCTGATTAAGAAAAATAGGACTCTTGGGAAGAAAGCATCCTTTGTTGTAAAAAGAATAATAACTAGGGAAAATGCCGTTGATTTATGATTAATATTTCAAAATAGATTATGTATCTATATATATCTTGCAATAAGTAAAGAGAACATAAATAGTATAGGGATTTGTATAGCACATTTGAGGTTAGTACTCATTTGAAGAGGTAATTGCTGCTTTTCACTGAGAGCTGGGACAAGAAACTACAGGAGATGTTCATTTGATGTGTATGGAGCAAGGCAGGCGGCCAAGAGTGGATTCACATTTTCTTCTAATCAACTGACGATACCACTGGATTTTCATCTTCCTTCTGCAAATCACTAGATCTCATATTACCAGTCGTTTACTGGAGAATGGCTAGAATCTCTTTAAACTGACTACAAATAAGTATTGCAACCTCTTTTCCTGGCTTCATTAAAGGCTTTTTCACCTGTTTTGACTTGCATAGTGACACTTTTGCAAACTTCTATGGGAGACATTTTAATTATCTAAACATTTTATGGTATATAAGAAAGAAGTGACTTAAGTAAAATTAAAAGATTTTTTTTTGAGGTGGACCATTTTTTGTAAAGTCTTTCTTGAATCTGTTACAATCTTGCTTCTGTTTTATGTTTTGGTTTTTTGGCAGCAAGGCATGTGGGATCTTAGCTCTCCCACCAGGGATTGAGCCTGCACCCCCTGCATTGGAAGGTGAAGTCTTAACCACTGGACCGCCAGGGAAGTCCCAAATTACTTGATTTTAGTTAAGTTATTATTAAAGATTATAATATCATAGTCATTTAAATATAAATTTTAATAATCCTATTTTGACTTTTTCCTATTTAATAAGTGATGTGCTATTTAATTAACTTTACATTCATTACCTCATAAAATACATGACTTGCAGACAAATTTCTGAAAAGGCACACTGGTGTATGATTGATTTGGGAACCAAATATATAAGTTTTAAACTATATTGAATATATTCTGATATCAAAATAGAAAATAATTGTTTCCATTAATATATGTCTGGGTTTCATACATTTTGAACAAAAATAATCAAGCTATGATAATTTTGTGTTTACTTATAAAACAATAAGACAAAAAGTTTTAGGTTGCAGTTTGTAAGCGTTTCTCTGCAATTAATATATATTTGATTTGATTTGACCGTTTTGGTAGCTTATCAGGAGGAGTGTGAGGACATATATATTAAGGGTATGAATGACGTTTATTTCTGATAAATAAAAAGCCAAATTGTATATAATTGTCACTACTTTTTCTTTTTCTAACATTGAATTTTATACCAGACAGATATCCTAATAGGCTAATATAAAACCTACCAAATATAGTAAGATATTTAAGATTTACAGAAAGTATAATTCAATAAACTCCCATGTAACCACTACCCAGTTTAGGAAATAAAACATGACCAACACTATGAAAAGTATATAAGAACTTTGACCAGATGACTGCAGCTTATAACATCATATCAATGCTTCTTAAGCTTATTGTCTCACAAATCAGCTATCCATGATACGTATAAGGTAACAATCTATGACTAATTAAAACTAAAACCTCCATGGGAGCCTGCAGTGTTCACATGAGCCGTAAGCGCGCTTGCTCATCTGACTGTCACTGATGGTTTTGTATACTCTTAAGAGGTCCTCAAACAGGGCTTACCTCCATGGGAGCCTGCAGTGTTCACATGAGCCGTAAGCGCGCTTGCTCATCTGACTGTCACTGATGGTTTTGTATACTCTTAAGAGGTCCTCAAACCGGGCTTCCCTGGTGGTGCAGTGGTTGGGAGTCCGCCTGCCGATGCAGGGGACACTGGTTCGTGCCCCGGTCCGGGAGGATCCCACATGCCGTGAAGCGGCTGGGCCCGTGAGCCATGGCCGCTGAGCCTGTGCTCCGCAGTGGGAGGGGCCGCAGCAGTGAGAGGCCCGCGTACCGCAAAAAAAAAAAAAAAAAAAAAAAAGGTCCTCAAACAGTATTATGTTCTTTAAAAATATTTATGTAAACACTTTATTTATTAATACTTTTTTTAATTTAAAATTTTATTGAAATATAGTTGATTTACAATGTTGTGTCAATTTCAGGTGTACATCAAAGTGATTTAGTTATACATGTACATATATACGTATATATACATATATATATACGTATATTTTCTTTTTTCAGATTCTTTCTCATTATAGGTTATTACAAGACATTGAATATAGTTCCCTGTGCCATACAGTAGGTCCTTGTTGGTTATCTATTTTGTATATACTAGTGTGTATATGTTAATCCCAGCCTCCTAACTTATTCACCCCCTCCGCTTTCAACTTTGGTAACCATAAGTTTGGTTTCTGTCTGTGATATTTACTAATACTTTAAAAATAGAACTTGGATTTGAACCTTTACCACCCTGGACAATGTGAAACCCCTGGGACAGCTTTGACTCCCAGTGATTTTGTCAGGTGGCTACTGGGAAAGCCTGATCCAGGCTATGACAAATGGTAAAAAGTTAGAGATGGATGAAGAACAGGGATGAGGATCCTGGAAATGCAGAGTGAATGTGATAACCACGTACAAAGATCACACAAACGAGTCCATCCCAGAAGTTCGACTCAAACCTTGGGCCTCCATCACACAGCTCTCTGGGTTCTGGAAAAGACTCCAGAGTCCAGGGAGTCAGAACCCAGACATCCCCATGTACACCAAAGCAGAGCTGGTCTCTGCAAAGTGTAATGTTTAATAAATGAGGCGAGGTACCCACGGGTACCTCTGAAGCATGTCTATGGAGGTTCCAAATCTCTTTGGTACCAGCCTGTCACAGAGACAAAATTTCTACCTAAAAGACCCAAAGGCCACAGATTTAAAAAACCATGGGAAGATTTTGATCTCGAAACTGGGAATAGTTGTTTGTTCGGTGAAAATCTGTTTGTTCCTCGCTTAGGACCCTGTTAATCATGAATCTATGATCATAGTTCTTTTAAAACTGTTCATTAGAAAACATAGAACAGCATTCCGTTCTTTCAGATCGACCATGAAGGCTTCTACAGAATTCATTTTGCACACTAATCTCCCTCCTTCCCCCATCTTTCCTACCTTCTATTCCTTGTGCCTCATTTTACCCCTACCTTTTTTCTTTTTCTTTCTTTTTTTTTTTTTTTTGCAGTACGCGGGCCTCCCTCTGCTGCGGCCTCTCCCGTTGCGGAGCACAGGCTCCGGACGCGCAGGCCCAGCGGCCATGGCTCACGTGCCCAGCCGCTCCACGGCACGTGGGATCCTCCCAGACCGGGGCGCGAACCCGGTTCCCCTGCATCGGCAGGCGGACGCGCAACCACTGCGCCACCAGGGAAGCCCCCATACCCCTACCTTTTTAAAACTTACTCTGTCTTGATGTGCTGTATATTGTGTCTAACTCTTGAAAGCCTTTTGGAGAATGTAAACAAAGTTTCCAGCTGATAAAGATGAAAAGAACTTAGAGATAACCCCATTCTACCCTCCATATTTAAAGGTGGGCTAGAATTTAGGAATCCCAAATGTAGCATATTGGTCTTTCCTTAATACCTGATTACCTCCTGTGACACTGGGTTTTCTTGTCTCGCCTCCACCCAAGGGATGTCGCTAGATGTCTCTCCCTACCTGAGAGAGTAAGAAATTTAGGAAATTCCGCCTTCTACATCTTGCTTTGGAGGGACAGAAGAAAATTCTGAGAAACCTGCAGTAAGTAGGTCAATTTTTGTTTAAACCACATCTGTCAAATATATCTGATCATAAATAAAAACTTTTCTTTCTTTTCTTTTCTAGGAGCACTGTGGAGAGCTGCACCCATTAACATGCCTCAGAACATGCTTTGGGAAGGTCAGGGTTAAGGCAAGGCAAGGCAGCTATCTAACTCCCCATGGCAGGTGACAGAGAGGAATGGTCAAGCGTCCAAGTCATTGACACATCAGCCTGAATAGTGGCTTCTCTCAATGTCGTCAAGTCCAGCAACACTGCTGCCCTCAGAGCCATCATCCGTCAAGGTACAGGACCTAGAGAAAAAGTGCAGAGGAAGAGGGATGGCAACCACCCTTGGCCTTTCTCCCAGGGCTGCTGAGTGATGCTGTGCGGTACAGCTCACCCGACAGCCCCAGGGGGTGGGGCCTGGAAGCCTGGGTTTCCCACGCAGCATAATCCGTACCCACTTTGAATTCTGGAAGGACAGTGGTTACAAATCCTTCTTCCACTGACATAAACACCAAGAGACAGAGGGTGTACAGTTCCAAAACCAACAACGTCACACATCGTGTGTACCTCTGCAGACTGGCAGGTGTGTTTACAGACCCCAAAGGGACGTGACAGTTCAGCAAGATCTGCTGTGGCACAGTAGCCACCTTGGGGGCGGGTACACGGAGCCCTAAGGCCAAGACTCCGCCACAGGTGGCCCTGCTGCTGTGCTCTCTGCGCTCACCGCCTGTGGGACTTTGGACACGTTACTCACCCTCTCTGAGCTTCAGCTTCCTTTTCAGTAAAATGGGAATAATCATAATAGTAGTAGTAGAGCAGTCCGGCGGATTAAATGATTTAATATTTGCAAAGTGCTGAGACCACTGCTTGCCTCACTGTACATGCAATATGTGTTGGTTAAATAGAATAGTATCATTAAGTGTTTACTCCAATTTCCCTCTATTGGTATATGTCTCCTTTCATAACAGACAAAGATGACACACAACACTGGCGAAAACAAGACCCTCGCGCTCCTCGTTTTGAGACAGCCAGGCCTGACTAATTACAAGGATACAAATGAGGCCAGGCTTGGCAGTGCTCCTTCCAGAGGTGCACATGCTGACTTTCTGGCGGGCTGAGGTGGCCTGTGATGGAGAGCCTGGCTGTTACCTGCACACACTAATGATCAGGCCTCGTGCACAGTTACCAGAGATTCCAGCAGAACGGGAATATGGAGGCAGAACAAGAGGCAGGGCTGCCAGAATCACAGGTGGGCCAACGACTGCCCTGCAAACTGCATCTCTCAGGGCTCTCCCATCCTGCTCCACGGGCAGCGCCTCCCAGGAGCCCCTGGCAGGAGCAGTAGGGGTTGGTCCTGCCTCTCCCTCACCTCCCTTCATAGTCCTTACCTCAGTTGTTAAAAATAATAAAATAAAACTAGTTTTAAAACAGACAAAATAAATGTGCCCCAAAGATTGGCACAATAGAGGGAAATCGTTCGGTAACATCTTGATTAATTTTTCTTGATGTCTTTGGTATTTACTTGAAAATAGCATCATATAAATATATTGTATATATTTTTAAAAGGTTAATAAATATATATTTATAAAGATTGTCAAATATGTCTTAAGGAAATGTACATTTCTTTAAAAAAAAAAAACAAAGCAGGTAATGTACATGAATGATGTCCTAAGCGGTAGAATAAAAGATCTTCATTAGGTGTGTAAGACTAATCCTTATATAAGTTACATAAAAAGCTGAGACTGGTTTGCTATCATCTAATAGCTGACTGTATACTGATGTGATCATAACTGTAATTTTAGGAATGTCAGAATTTATATCATATAGTTCTTGTAAAAACAGATGCAGGGAGATCTTACAAACACCAGCCAGGATTGGGGAATTATGACACATCTCTCTCTAAGCATAAAGACAAGGGGCTGGTGAACTTGGCTTGGGGTGGCTGGGCACACTGGCTCTCAGGGCTCCCCTGGACCAGCTCACGTGCTGTGCCTGTGAACATGGCAGCCTGCAGCCTGGCAACACCTTTATCTGCTCTGGTGAGAAACACAAACGCACACACACACACGCACACACCCCCCGAGTCCCAGACACCTGGCGCTGTGCTCAGGGAAGTGGTGGAGTGGGGTAGACGCAGAGCTTTTAAGAAGCACAAACCCCAGGCCAGTGCACGGTTTGCACACTGCTTTGAACCTTGGCTTTTACAGTTGTTGCCTTTAAAGTTCTGGAACATTCTGAGCATGGCGCCCTCTCACACTGTCTCTGGTGGGGCACTTCTTACCCCAAGGCACATCTTTTAATGTGTCTTTTTTTCTCTTATCTCAGGCAGCTCCCACTTGTTTCTGTGAATCATCCGATGACATGCACAGGTTATTTTTCGTTGATACCGACACCTGAATGCTAATATGTAGGGAGCAATCTCAAAGCAGGTCTAGTGCGTTTAGAACATATTTCTCACCTTTCATGATTTTAATTTTTGTTACTACAGTATTGCGATAGGCAGGCTGCTATCTTAACCACTTTTTCCATGTGAGACATGCATAATGCAATTGTGAAGCAAACGATCACTTCAAGGAAAACTATCTCCCCAAGTTATGACTTGCATCTACAGTCATGGAGGCTATTAGAATATATATTTTTTAAAAGCTCTAAGCTGATCCATTGCTTAGGATTTTGAGAGTCCCCACCGCTCTGCAATGTTTCCATTCTGTATGCACAGCACAGACGCCTGCCAAGCCTATTAACAGTGAATAAACAATGTCTTCTCTGTCAGAACAGAGAATGAATAGTATCACAAAATTCTCTAATGTACCGCCTCCACTTTCCCGACGCAACCCCTTCAGAAGAGGACAGGCAGGATGAGGACTGGGGAGGAGAACATTCTTCTGCCCCTGCCAATCTGGAATTGCATTCTGGCCAGCTCAGGACTAAGTACTGTCAACTCTATATCAACTGCTAAACAGAGAAAGTTGACAAGTTTATTTTCTCTGAAATTGGATGGTAGATTTTTGCATTTCTGTGTGTGAGTGCACACAAATATCTTTCCCGAAGGAAGGAGGCAGTTCATCCACTGTAATTTCAGGGCCTGGCGAAAACAGCTTTTAGCTACAGACTGAGCAGCTACAGGGGAATTTCATAGAAATGACATAGCAATTTGTGTTAAAATATTGACAGCTAATTCATGAGTGATGGAGCTGACTAGAAATTCAGCTGCTTCTGCGAAGATCTTTATTCTCGCTAAGCTCACGATTCATAAAGAAAATGCCTGGAGTTACTTCTCTGAAACATACAGTATGATGCTGACAGATTTCTCTTTGGTGTCTCTATCTCATATTTATTCTCTGTCTCTCTCTCTCATACACACACACACACACACACACACACACACCTTTTGAAATAGGCATTTTCTTCTTTTCAAATGGATGAACTGCAATTGTAGAATGCTGGATCTGGAAGAGATTTTAGAGATCTTTTAAATACACACACACACACACACACACACACACACACACACATCCCTTTCCCCTCCCCCCAAAAGAGGCATCATGAATATAATGTTCCAAACAAGAACATCATTCATGAAGCATTTATCACCAGCCAATGAAAGATTTACTTAGTAGGTATTTTCATAAAAGAAGAACACAGATTTCTTTTAAACTCTCCCATATTCGTAAGTCTTAGTTGGTGTAAAATACTACGATTCAGGTTTTTTCCCCCTTGTGATGTGAATACAACATATATCTTATTTTAACCCCTAAAAGGAATTACCCAACTCTTTCCTCATAAAAGAAGAAATGCTATTTTTACAATTAGACCACACTGCCTTTTGTTTTCATGAATATCTGAGAGACACTGATACGAAGAATAAAATACAGATTCCCCTTTCTCCCCTTTTCCCCACACATTTTGAGTCCAGCTCAGTGGGCTCCCAGATTCTGACGGCATTCTCCTGGTAACACATTCAGAAGAGACTGCAGGATATCCCAACCGCGCTATTTTCTTCCCTCCGGCTCCCTCTCCTTTATCTCCTATCACTCTAGGTTTGTACCAGACTAAACAATTAAGCCTTTGTGCACTACCACTGCAATCTGCAAATTCTAATGATGTGCCCCCATCACTGGTACAATGGTAATATTTACCTTGAAGAAATGTTTGTCCAAATAAGTATTCAAAATGCTGGCAATGTATTCCCTTTGAAACGTTGTGGTGGTGAATGTTCTCCCTTCCTTCTTGGCCTATAACCAAAGAGAAAAAAAGTTAGGAAAAAAAAAAAAAAGACAGATGGATAGAGACTGTGACAGATACTGGTCCAGTTCACTGTAAAAATGCTGGCACATTTATGCCAAACACTGAGCTTTATATTCCTTCCTGAACAAAGCAAACTACAAAGTAGAGGAAAAACTACACATAGTAGTGAATGAATAAAAAAATTTCTCCAAAATAGCAGCCAAGTCAATGTCTAATCAAATACACATCAATTTACTTGCTCTTTCCCTATTTTTCCTAGTTTCATGACAAAGAAATCTATATGTTATTGTAGTGATACTAAAATTCAAAAAACTGTTGTCTGAATTTGAGGTAAAACAAGTGAGTTATTTGAAAAGAGTATGCTTCGAGGTAAGGTAAGCTGTGATTCAATTGTGAAAATGTCTTATGAACAACAGTATCTTTGATGCAGCATGAATAGTGTGGCCCGAATGGCACACCGATCTAATCCTGAGCGGTTCCTTCATCCGTTCCACTGTGGAAATGGAGAAGATGTGTGGGAATGGAGGACACCACAGGAATGACTTCAGTTGATCTCCCATCTGTTTTTCTGCTCTGTGTCTGGTGCCCTGCCTTTTCTTCATCCCCCTTTCCTCTCCAATTCTCTTCCCATCCTCTAATATACACCTCCTGTACTGAACCTCTCTTGTACATAAGATACCATGAAAAGTACAGTGACAAAGGGAGGATGGAAGAAGGATGAAATGAATAAATAAATGAATCTCCAAGGAGAATATCCTGGATGTTGTCTAAGATTCAGAACCACACATTATTTTACAGACTGAGATATTAATTCCTGATTTACAATATAAAAAACTGAATAGAACACCAGCCTTCTAGACTGGCATCTAGTGATGTTCTCTTATTAGGACCACATATGATCTCTTAGACTGAGTGTTGCTTTCTTCCATAGCAGAATCAGCAGATTATTTATATTATCTTTAGGTACATCAATTGTTTCCCTGACAGTTACCAAGTGAGACATGGCCGCCTTTTGTTTGCCACTGCATTCAGCTACATTATTATTTTCTTTTTTAAAAATAAGTCTAAAAAGATTAGAACAAGACACATAGTCACGGGCGGTCTTTCTCCAACTCGACTCCAGGTCTTTGTCAACCATGCAAACTAAGAGGGCAGGGCTTCTCTGGGTGAAGGGCTTGACAGACAAGAGCCTTTTTCAAGCCATCTCATTAGATTTCAAATCAAACCTCCTCCTGAACTCCTGCCATACAGATATATTTAGATGTGGATTCCGAACCTCTCCACTTCCCCATGTTGTCGTTGTCAATCCCAGAGGACTCTCTTGAATTCGTTAGAGATGTGAGAAAGATTTGTTATCTAAAGCAAATTGCTACAGTAAAAATAGAAAATGAAAATAAACATTTTTCTTAAAATGCCAAATCTTATTAATATGTATGGGAAATAATATGTTTGCATATACTATCTGTATTACTAGACAGGAGTAAAGAGTCTGATTTTTAAAACTGAACAAATTATTTGACAGCTAATTTAATAACAGAAAAGTGGTGCATAATTTTGCATTTTCAGAACATGAATTTCACGAGTTATGTTTTTATTCCAAGGAAACAAGGTAATCAAGACAGTGTGGTACCGGCATAGGGTAGACATCTAGATCAGTGGAACAGAATTCAGCACCCAAAAATAAACTCATATATCTATGGCCAATTGATTTTTTGACAAAGGTGCCAAGACTATTCAATGGGGAAAGAATAGTCTTTTCAGCAAAAGATTATGGGGCAACTGATAGCCAAAGAATGGAGTTGGATCCTCAACTCAGACTGTATAAAAAAGTTAACTCAAAATGAATCAAATGCCTAAATTTAAGAACTAAAACTTCAAAACTCTTAGAAGAAGACATAGGGGTAAATCCTCATAAGTTCAGATTTGGCACTGGTGTTTTAGATGTAATACCAAAAGCACAAGTAACAACAGAAAAATAGGTAATTTAAGTTTCATCAAAATTAAAAACATTTTTGTGTTTTAAAGGATACTATCAAGAACGTGAAAAGACAACCCAAGGAATGAAAAAATATATGTGTAAATCATATCTGATACAGGATTTTTATCTAGAATATGCAAAGAACTCTTATAACTCAATAATGAAAAGACAAACCAACCAAAAACAGGCAAAAGATTTGAAAAGACATTTTGCCAAATAAATATGGCCAAATCAGCACATGAAAAGATGCCTCATCAAGGAAATGCAAATCAAAACCACAATGAGATATCACTTCATACCCACTAGGATGACTATAATTGAAAAATCTAGGATAGTAGCAAGTGTTGGCGAGGATGTGGAGAAATCAGAACACTCATACCTGGCTGATGGGGATGTAAAATGGTACAGCCACTTTGAAAACAGCCTGGTTGTTCCTCAAAAAGTGAAACATCGGGTGATTTTACCCAGTAATTCCACTCCTAGGTATATACCAAGAGAAATGAAAACGTTAAGTCCACACAAAACTTGTATGTGGATGTTCACAGCAGCATTATCCATAATAGCCCCAGAATGGAAACAGCAGAAATGTCCATAAACTGGTGAATGAATAAACACAATATAGTATATCCATATGAAAGAATATTGTTTGACCATAAAATGAAATGAAGTACCGATACATGCTAAAACACGGACGAACCTTGAAAACATGCTAAGTGAAATGTCAGTCACAAAAAACCCCACATATTATCTGATTCCATTTACATGAAATGTCCAAAATGGGCAAATATAAAGGTTGCTTAGGGCTGGGGGAGGATCATCATTCAGATGATAGCTAAGAGCTGTGTGGTTCCTCTTTGAGGTAACTCAAATGTTCTAAAATTGATTGTGGTGATAGCTGCACAGCTCTGTGAATATACTAAAAACCATTAAATTGCACACTTTAAGTGGGATGTGAATTATATCCCAATGAAGGTGTCACCAAAACAATATTCTAAGGAATGTGGACATTACACATTACAATGTCAGTCATTTTCTAGATCAATCTGAAATAAATATGGCAAACCCAAGTATAATTGTAGCTGGAATCACTGGAGTTGCTGTACTGAGGAAGGGTCTCCTGGCTCCACTGAAAACTATCATAGACTGACTGAGACAACCTGAGTATAATTCTGCATGGACCAAATATTCCTTCAGGTCCTCTCTCATCCTCATGACTATCTCTGAGTGTGGACAGCAGTTAATTACTGCAAACAATGATTGATCCAATCAAATAGCAATCCTATGCTTTCAATGCTGATTTCTTTTCCCACTGAATGGAATTTTGGACTTCTGAAACCAGGTATCTAATCAAATACGACTGGCCCCCTACCCTGCATACAATAAGTCAGTAGAAGGCCAATCTTAGCACTGCTTCTTCTATACCGATTTCACTGACAGTTCTCATGAGGACTCTTACCAGCTTCTTAACATGGAAGATGTCATTCATAAGAAGCTCCAACAAATGAACTCCAGTAATTCATGATGCTTCTTACCTACTAACCTGAAGGCTTGTTCTAGCTAAAGCCTCTCAGAGGATCTGAAATAGAATTCTATTTCTGGGCCACTGGGACTAGGCACCTGACAGATGGCCTGGCCCAAGCCCCAGCTGCCATTGCTGAGGAGAAGTTTAGGGAGAGGAGCATTTCTTCAAAACTATGCCCTACAGTCCCTCCTAAGGAAGTAGTGATGACATTGACAGCAAACCTCCCTGCTATCTGTGTAGATACATACTGGGATCTGGTAGCACAGACTTAAGAAACATGAATCCAAATTCATGTTTGAGAGGCTAGACATCTACTCAGTAGGAGACTAGACTCAAGGAGCTCAATGAGTAATTCTTCAATTTAAAAGAAATTTAAAGCTATAGATCAACATCACTTGATACTTGAACCCTTTCTACAATGTCTGTAACATCCAGTTCATGAGTGCAATGTCAAAAATACTTGGCTAAATGTAGCAGTTAAAAGTACTGAGCATTGAATGAACCACAGTGCCTAAGATATAATAATCACTCAATATTGATTCGCTGATTGAGTAAATTTTTAAAAATCAGAGCAGACTCGAGGATATTGCTATAATAAAGCCACTCTCAGTTGCAGTCCCTGAAGACAGAGAAAGGAGTAGGACTGCAGGTCGCTCATGACAGACATATTACCATGGCAATATATCATGCGTGCAAATGCCAGCCAAGTAAATACTATCCTTATCCATGCTGTAGTGGAAATAAACCAATAAACGAAACTTAGACCTGCTATTCCAGCCTATGCCAGATTCCCTCCCATAAGGAAAGGCTTCCAGAAGGAATCCCTTTCTACCTCTTGGAAGCACTGCTAGGTTTGAGCTAGCAGTAAGGAAGCCTTAGTGGCTGCAACCTAGTTGGAGTCCTGGTTCTGATATCCAGGGCTATGCAGACCAAGTCCAGTACTTTCCCTATATGGCAACCTTTGAAATACTTGAAGATATGTGTTTAAAGAGGTCCCTCTTCTGCTGCCTTTTAGCGTCCCCTTCTCCATTTCAGAGAGCAGAGTTTTGAATACCACCTACTATGACTCAAAAGAGCACAAAGATTATATGGGGAAGGGAGCTGAGTCCTGGCCAGGCCTGCTCATGAGAGCAGAGCATGCCGAGAGCCCAATCCAGCTACAAAGCCCAATCTAGGAACCAAACTCAACATCCAATGGACAAGGTAATCTTGATCTGATTTAGGAAATAGTCCTTATCTGGGTTTTGGTGATGGTTGGTAGGGGAATTCTCAGGGCCCAGCTATCATAGGGAGGGCAGAGCTATCAGCAGGGAGCAATAAGCTGGTCAAGTCCGGAAGGTGGTCCACTACTGTCCTGGAGGTCCAGTCACAGCTACAGAATCTGGCCACTGGGCAGGATCCCTGGGTAAGAGGCACACTTCTCTAGAAGACCTCCTGGCGAGACCAAGATAGACCATGCTACCCAGAGTAGATACTGAGTCCCAGACACTTAATACACGGGAAGACAAAGAGCTGAAACTTGGAAGGTCATGGAGTGAGTCTCAGGGCAACCTGGAAGTCATTCCTGGGATACCAGATCCTACATCCAAGGATGGCCACTTGGAATGCAGTGATGATTATCCCAATGGTCAGCACTGAGGCAATACCATTCTCAGCATGGGAGATCAAAATTCAACAAACACACTCAGACAGCATCGAGCAAGATGACTACGGGGGAGGCACAGAGAGAACACGATGAGTGGTATGCCCTGCAGCACTGCGGGTTTAAGGATTAAACATCTTAGTATTTCCTGCTTTAGTGAGAAGGAATTCAGATCTAGGGAGGGCGAGGCAGTGCATGCAAGAGGACCAAGTGGGGAGGAAACAGGGAAGGTAGGAGGAGACATGCTGGGGGCTTTGCTGGTGTTCTCTTCTAAATGACTAAGCTTGAAGGCAGTTCTCCAGATGAAGTAACACTGCATCCGGGAAGAGGAGCTCAGGACTCTTACTTGAGTCAGTCCAGATGCTACACTTTTATTTAGAAAGCCTAAGACCACTGAAGCTTTTCTCACCAGCTACATTATACTGTGGGCATATATGAATCTTTTACTTGATTAACACAAAATCTAAATTTGTTTCATCTATGATGCTAAGCCACATCTCTCTTTACTGCCTTTTTGCAATTTAATTGGTGGTGGTGGTGGTGAGGTGCTCTCGTCATCCCTGTTCCATGTCTGCGTCTTAGATGTGGGTCATTGCATTAAATGTCAAGTTGTTATCGAATTCTGCTTCCTTCATTTGTTATTACATTAGCCATCTCTCCCAGAGAGACGGGAGAGATTTGCGGCCACGCATTTATAGTGTTTTACCCAAATGAGCCCTCATGTTGACTAGAATAGGATTAGGTTCAAATACCAGAAACCTTTTTCCAGGAAGAAAGCGATTTATTAATCAGTTCCCTCTGGATATACTTACCAAACCAGTTATTAATCGAGCTCATTATACACACCCCCTATTTGTCCAAATGTTAAATGTTAGCAATGTGATACCCTCTGGTTAAAAAAAATCAAATATATCTCTAAACAAGAATATGCTATTTGTTATTAATCCTTCTGAATTCTATGATGGGTTTCATAAATTGTCAGTATAACAGAGATCAACCTCAAAGCAAAGACATATAACTTCCATTAAAATTCCAATATTCAGCCTTAGACAGTAATCATACAAGAAAACCACATACTAAATACGCATAATGGTACAGCAATGAAAGGAGTAGCTAAGGACAATGTATATGGGCTAACGTATACTGTGCAGTATTGGAAAACATAACTTACGACGCCTCCTCCTCCTGCATTCTTATTTCCCTCGGGCTGCACTTTCTCCTCTCGCTAAGCTCTCCCATGTTTTCTGGCCATTTTTTCTTGCTGGCTCTCCCAGCTGTGTCTCTCATCTTTTCCACCCAGCCCCCCACCCCCCAGCTGCTTTAGCTCACACTTCCAGCCTTCCTGGTATTTACTGTGTTAACAGTTCTAGTCGTCACACCATCTGATGTCTCCTGCTTCATTTTTCACACAATCTAACAGCTGAAATCCCTGATGTACGCAAAGCCACAGTCCATTAAGAAAAGAGTTTTCCTTGTTGAGAACAAAAAAAATGGAAAAGGCAGGAAAGGGTAGTTCACAGAGGTGCCAAAGAGAGGCCACTATGTAGATAAGATGAAGGATAAAAAAGACTTTTTGAAGCCTAAAAAAGATTATGACACTGGGAAATCTAAAAATCCCCTTCAACGGTGTGGTTTAATGAAAATAATCCCCTTTCCAAGAAGAATATATTCTAGGGAACGGATGATAAAAATCCTTAAACACGTATCCTTATACTATCTACAATATACAGAACCCAGGTAAGCACTGATACAGTTATAATACATATACTAAGTTATTAACAAATGACATTTTCTTAGCAAAGCCTTCTTTTTGTTAGTATGTTACATGGAAAGAGGCTTAAAATGACACCTTCTACTATAAGCCTTATCTGTAAGCCTGCATCCCAAGTGAACAAGGCTTGGGCATGAATTCCTTGCAGTTTCAATATTAACAGAGAAAAAATCAAAATGACCAAAGTGCTCAAGAGGAAAAAAAATCCTTTCTTAATGGCAAAAAATAGAAGAGCTTACAATATGCAAATTTAATGTATTTAAGGAAAACTGCATGCTTTTCGGATATCTGAACAAAAAGCAAGGTAGCATAAACACTAACATGAAAAAGATTAGCTTCGGAACTTAAATGTTGCTGCAGTGAACGGAAAATAAATTGACTCCTCTAATTACTAGTTTATGAATTGGAAGTAAAAAAAAAGTATTTAAAACATCCTCCTGGGGCTTCCCTGGTGGCGCAGTGGTTGAGAGTCCGCCTGCCGATGCAGGGGACGCGGGTTCGTGCCCCGGTCCGGGAGGATCCCTTATGCCGCGGAGCGGCTGGGCCCGTGGGCCATGGCCGCTGAGCCTGCGAGTCCGGAGCCTGTGCTCCGCGACGGGAGGGGCCACAGCAGTGAGAGGCCCGCGTGCCGCAAAAAAACAAAACAACTTAAAACATCCTCCTTTAGGCAAAGTAAATAAACAGGGAATAATCACCAGGGCAACCAAAGAGGTCATCCATTCATTCATTTCCTTATCCACCTTTCAATGATATTTCCTGGCTTAAAAAAACCAAAAAGTACATATTACTCCATTCCCTTCCACTCTGTGTATCTGACAAGCTGTCTTTGGACTGGGACTTAAGCTGCCATATAGAGTCTATAGCTTTGGCTTGTTTTTGCCTAAAGACAGATACTTAACTGGGTAGCCACCAGGCCCACTGCCTTTGTTTATCACAGAGCCTCAGATCAGCCTTCAGGCATTTCCGGATGAGCATTAACTACCAGTTTCAGGACCACCCAAGGGGTAGTGAAGTTAGAGGGTTGCTGATCACCGATCTTTTCCAGAAGAAGTTGTGCAAATGGGTATATATGTGTGTGGTGGGCAGACGGGCGGGGGGGGGGGCATGCAGGGAAACTTCCTCTTGCATAGGAAGCTGAGGAAGGAAACTTGAAGTTTGTCCATGTACACTTTCAAGATCCACAATTCATAGAAAGAGACTTAACTGTTAGGAGTCCCAGCCACAGAGTAATTCAAGACAGAAAGGGCCCTTCCCTCTGTTCTTAAGGTTCTGAAGAACTGGCTGTGTTGTTTGTGTTGACCTGAGGCAATGGCTCTGCTGGTGGGGTCAGAGAATGGGTTGCACTTCGGCTCTGGTTATTTTCCCCACTATTGAAAAATTGTTGTCTAAGTCTCTGAGTTTCAGAGGGGTGTGTAAGGATGTGGTGGGGTAGGTTGGCATTTTGTGGATGGACCACATGGGACAAAGTAACTTTATGGTGACCCCTTCCTCTCCATATATGTATATAGAGAGATTATATGTCTATATCCATCTCTTTCTCTCTCTCTACATATACATGTGTGTGCATACAGAGAGAGAATACATATTTAATATGTAAGTAGTGAGAGAATACACACACACACACACACACACACACACACACACACACACTTGACCACTTCAATCTTAGACTTTCAACACTGCCTGCAGACACCACACCAGAACTGTACCATTGATAGGATACCTATGTGGCCATTCTCTTATGACCTAGGGTTAGTTTTATGAGATGCTATCATATGTATGACATTTCAATCATTTATTTGATGGAAAATAACTATTAGATGACCTAAGCTGAGCTTCAGAAAAATTCTGAGCCACTTAGTGAGATGTAATGCTCAGTATCCAGAGAAAGTAAAGGAGATTCAATGGAATGGAAATAATGCATAAACTAATGTATGCATGCTAGCAAGAGCCTCGAGATAGTCAATGCTCCGCAAATGTCAGCTCTATTATGACCTGTAAGCAATGGTGTATTCAACAGAACTGAAGGTATCGTGATGGACTCTAGTCTACTAAGCTCATCTCTGCAGGGAGGCTACACTTAGATACTGTACTATAGGTGTGTGTATAAGTTGCCTGTATGTGACCATTTCGTGTCTGTTATAGGTTGAATTGTATCCTCCCCAAATTCATATGTTGAAGTCCTAATCCCCAGTACCTCAGAATGTGACCTTCTTTGGAAACAGGGTCATTACAGATATGATTAGTTGAGATGAAGTCTTACTGGAGTAGGGTGGGCCCCTGATCTAATATGATTGGGTCCTTATAAAAAGGGGAAATTTGAGAGGTGCACACAGGAAGAACGCCCTGGGAAGACAGGAGTTACACTGCCACAAGCCAAGGATGTACCAACAGCTAGGAGAGAGGTCTGCAACAGGTCCTGCCCTAAGTACCTTCAGAAGGGGAAATGGCCCTGCTGACACCTTGATCGTGGACTTCTAGCTTGTGGCACTTAAATTTCTGATGTTTAAGTTACCCAGTCTGTGGTACTTTATTATGGCAATCCTAGGAAATTAATACAGAGCCAGTACATGAAAAAGTGGTCATTTCCTAGTATTGCAGTCCTGAGTTAAAGGAATAGAGGTGATATGAAATAGATAATCAACAAGGACCTACCGTATAGCACAGGGAACTATATTCAGTATTTTATAGTAACCTATAAGGGAAAAGAATCTGAAAAAGAATATATATATATATATATATATACACATATGTGTGTGATATATATATATATATATATACATGAAACTGAATCACTTTGCTGTGATTACACTTTGCTGCGTTTACAATGTTGTAAATCAATCATACTTCAATAAAAAATTTAAAAAAATTTTTAAAAAGGAGTAGAGATGAGGGTGAGCAAGGTAGCACTCATCACTTTACACCTCTCATATCAAGAAAGTTTACATATCAACCCAGCTGTCACAATGGAGTTATTTCTTAATTATATGAATTCAAGTAAACATTGAAATAACAGGTTCACATAATTCATAATACAACTTCAAAGAAGGAATTTGTATTTTTAAACATTCTTGTCAATAAGACTGAGGGACTAATTACCAAAACATCATGAAGCAGAATTAAAGAGAAAACTTTCAATCATTTCTTTAATCTTGAGGAAAGTTTTGAGAGGATTCCCTAAGAATTTGACCAAAATTTCTAGGGAGTTTTTTTTTGCTTTATTGGGACATCTATTTAGATTGAATTATTTATATATTTATATAATTATTTATATATTTATTTTCTTTGACTGCTCCTCTTGGTTAATTCATGTTTTTCCTTGAATTCATCCTCAAAACTCTGCCCTGCTCTACTGTTTAGCACTTGCGCATATTTCAGAATTGGATTAATGTAATTTTAGAGTTAAAAGAAACTCTGCAATATTTCAGCTCATTAATTTTAGCAACAAGGAAGCCAATGTCCAGCTGTGATCACACAGCTCGTCAAGGTAGAGGATGTAACAGAACGTGGCCACTTTTCATTACTTCCAGATCTATGGCCCTGGCTTCACCATGTTTCACAGATGCCACCTGTGTGTGCTTCCCTAATCAGATAATCTGGTTTCAGGGTTGGTGCCTTTTATTTTTTTTTAATCTCATCCAAAGATTCTCCTACAATGCCACATCCAGAGCAGGCATACCAAAATGCCTGTTTAAATATGTATTATTGATGACATAGCTAAGTTTCTGTATGAAGATCCTAGCAACTGATCATACATTACTGCTCTTCAGTATACTATTATTTTTTAAGAAGTCTCTTCAATTTATTTACTATCTAGAATATATTATCCTTAACCTGACCACAGAACTAATCGGCATTATATATAACCCAGGTTTTATCTTCTTAGCTGTTTTGATATCCAGGCTAATGGCATTTTAAGTGAGATGTGAAATCTGGGTTTTATTACTGTGGCCCTTTGTCTGGGTGTCTGGTCAAAGAAGTCAGTCCATCTACTTGGTTAAGTAAGGTGGGAAGAGGAAAGAGAAGAAGGAAATAAAAGAAAAGCAGAAATGACAAACAAGCTTTAAAGATTCTGAACTCCCTTAGACAAAGACATGATTTCTAATATTACAGTTGGTAAAAATCACCAGACAACAAAGGCTTCAGGAGGTAACATGGCTGTATCTTCACATACAAAATGGAAACAGCTGAGAGCAGTTTCCATATCAAGCTGCCCAAATGGAGATAACTGGTTTCATCCACAAGCCTAGATAAAAGAAGAAACAAAAACACCCCCCAAATCTAACTGTGAGAGAGAGAAATGAGAAATATAGTAGCAGCTTCCTCACTGCAGAAGTACATTTTTTTTGGTCTGCCATCAACAGGTGTTGCCATGGTAACTATCCTGTAGTTAAGAAGTAGTAGAGGTATAAAAAACCACAATAAAGGGGAAAATAAGAAAAGTGTGCTGTAGTAAAACTAACCTCAGACCTCACAGAATGAGCGGCAGAGACGCTCTCCCATTCGCCAGGTCTCTGTGTTGCTGGAAAAGGAGGGCTCAGCCCAAGAGTATGGTCCTTGGAAGACCCAGGGAACTCTCAGGGGAGCTGTTGTGGCCCTCAATTTGTCTTAGGTGCTAATTTACATCCCCACTCTCATGGGTACATTTTAGCTTTTTGATGTCTTTGTGGGAAAGGTTACAGTTGTGTAACGTTGTATCTGGAAACCTCTAGAAAGGGAACATATATCAGTGAACAACTTCCTTATTTTCCTTCTACTTCTCACAGGTAGTGCGTTTAGTAACGATGTCTCTTTGTTCTCTCTCCACATGGAGAAGCCAGGGTTTGCATGCAATGAATTAGTGCGATAATAACAGCTATTTCTTGCTTTGAACAACTATAGCCAGTATTTGTAGCCCTGGTAGCAGGAAATACCTCAGAGCCTGGCTAGGATTAGAAGACCATTCCCATGGTCCTTCCTTCATTACTCACAGCTAGTGATAGTATCCCTTACTTTTTTCATCCCAAATATACTAGCATCACAAATGATGAAATAATAATCCTTCTGCATTTTTATTTTGTAAGCGATTGTTGCTGACCCCATAAAAAGGCACAACCTATCCCCTTTATTTACCCAGCTTTTTGTTGTTGCTCAAATGACCACTCCATTTTATAAATAAATAACATGGATACATACAGTTTGCTAACTTCTGTGATGCTTTAAAGTTAGGACAGCTGATGAAACAAGTTTTTGAAGGCTAACATCTGAAAGGTTTAGTCTGAGAGACAAATCTGTGTGGTACCAAGGATACTCTGTTGAGACCAAGCAGGCGTCAGAGTGCTGTGGAAAATAAAACAGCTGAGGTGTGAGCAGAGATGGCTCTGGGACCTGACTTTACTTCCCTCGTCCATTTCTGGAACTCAGGGTCCCATTCCCTAAAGAGATGGAAGCTCCACCTCCTTCAAAGGGTTCACGTGACACTCAAATGAAATAATGCCTATGGGGCTTCCCTGGTGGCGCAGTGGTTGAGAGTCCGCCTGCCGATGCAGGGGACGCGGGTTCGTGCCCCGGTCCGGGAGGATCCCACGT